>NW_022589713.1:31793244-31865058 GCF_004348235.1 Phoca vitulina | reverse complement strand
AGATTAAGAATTCCTCATATCAGTGAGGTCATATGATACATGTCTTTCTCTGTTTGACTTATTTCGCTCAGCATAATACCCTCCAGTTCCATCCACGTCGTTGCAAATGGCAAGATCTCATTCCTTTTGATGGCTGCATAATATTCCATTGCATATATATACCACATCTTCTTTATCCATTCATCTGTTGATGGACATCTTGGCTCTTTCCACAGTTTGGCTATTGTGGACATTGCTGCTATAAACATCGGGGTGCACGTAGCCTTTCGGGTCCCTACTTTTGTATCTTTGGGGTAAATACCCAGTAGTGCAATTGCTGGATCATATGGTAGCTCTATTTTCAACTTTTTGAGGAACCTCCATACTGTTTTCCAGAGTGGCTGCACCAGCTTGCATTCCCACCAACAGTGTAGGAGGGTTCCCCTTTCTCCGCATCCCCGCCAACATCTGTCATTTCCTGACTTGTTAATTTTAGCCATTCTGACTGGTGTGAGGTGGTATCTCATTGAGGTTTTGATTTGGATTTCCCTGATGCCGAGCGATATTGAACACTTTTTCATGTGTCTGTTGGCCATTTGGATGTCTTCTTTGGAGAAATGTCTGTTCATGTCTTCTGCCCATTTCTTGATTGGATTCTTTGTTCTTTTGGTGTTGAGTTTGATGAGTTCTTTATAGATTTTGGATACTAGCCCTTTATCTGATATGTCATTTGTAAATATCTTCTCCCATTCTGTCAGTTGTCTTTTGGTTTTGATGACTGTTTCCTTTGCTTTGCAAAAGCTTTTTATCTTGATGAAGTCCCAATAGTTCATTTTTGCCCTTGCTTCCCTTGCCTTTGGCAATGTTTCTAGGAAGAAGTTGCTGCGGCTGAGGTCGAAGAGGTTGCTGCCTGTGTTCTCCTTTAGGATGTTGATGGACTCCTGTCTCACATTGAGGTCTTTCAACCATTTGGAGTCTATTTTTGTGTGTGGTGTAAGGAAATGGTCCAGTTTCATTCTTCTACATGTGGCTGTCCAATTTTCCCAACACCATTTGTTGAAGAGACTGTCTTTTTTCCATTGGACATTCTTTCCTGCTTTGTCAAAGATTAGTTGACCATAGAGTTGAGGGTCCATTTCTGGGCTCTCTATTCTGTTCCATTGATCTATGTATCTGTTTTTGTGCCAGTACCATACTGTCTTGATGATGACAGCTTTGTAGTAGAGCTGGAAGTCCGGAATTGTGATGGCGCCAGCTTTGCTTTTCTTTTTCAACATTCCTCTGGCTATGCGGGGTCTTTTCTGGTTCCATACAAATTTGAGGATTATTTGTTCCATTTCTTTGAAAAAAGTGGATGGTATTTTGATGGGGATTGCATTGAATGTGTAGATTGCTCTAGGTAGCATTGACATCTTCACAATATTTGTTCTTCCAATCCATGAGCATGGAACGTTTTTCCATTTCTTTGTGTCTTCCTCAATTTCTTTCATGAGTATTTTATAGTTTTCTGAGTACAGATCCTTTGCCTCTTTGGTTAGATTTATTCCTAGGTATCTTATGGTTTTGGGTGCAATTGTAAATGGGATCGACTCCTTAATTTCTCTTTCTTCTGACTTGTTGTTGGTGTATAGGAATGCCACTGACTTCTGTGCATTGATTTTATATCCTGCCACTTTACTGAATTCCTGTATGAGTTCTAGCAGTTTTGGGGTGGAGTCTTTGGGATTTTCCACATAAAGTATCATATCATCTGCAAAGAGTGAGAGTTTGACTTCTTCTTTGCCAATTTGGATGCTTTTATTTCTTTTTGTTGTCTGATTGCTGTGGCTAGGACTTCCAATACTATGTTGAATAGCAGTGGCGATAGTGGACATCTCTGCCGCGTTCCTGACCTTAGGGGGAAAGCTCTCAGTTTTTCCCCATTGAGAATGATATTCGCTGTAGGTTTTTCATAGATGGCTTTTATGATATTGAGGTATGTACCCTCTATCCCTATACTCTGAAGAGTTTTGATCAAGAAAGGATGCTGTACTTTGTCAAAAGATTTTTCTGCATCTATTGAGAGGATCATATGATTCTTGTTCTTTCTTTTGTTAATGTATTGTATCACGTTGATTGATTTGCGGATGTTGAACCAACCTTGCAGCCCAGGGATAAATCCCACTTGGTCGTGGTGAATGATCCTTTTAATGTACTGTTGGATCCTATTGGCTAGTATTTTGGTGAGAATTTTTGCATCCATGTTCATCAGGGATATTGGTCTGTAATTCTCCTTTTTGATGGGGTCTTTGTCTGGTTTTGGGATCAAGGTAATGCTGGCCTCATAAAATGAGTTTGGAAGTTTTCCTTCCATTTCTATTTTTTGGAACAGTTTCAGAAGGATAGGTATTAATTCTTCTTGAAATGTTTGGTAGAATTCCCCTGGGAAGCCATCTGGCCCTGGGCTTTTGTGTTTTGGGAGATTTTTGATGACTGCTTCTATTTCCTTAGTGGTTATAGGTCTGTTCAGGTTTTCTATTTCTTCCTGGTTCAGTTTTGGTAGTTGATACATCTCTAGGAATGCATCCATTACTTCCAGGTTATCTAATTTGTTGGCATAGAGTTGCTCATAATATGTTCTTATAATTGTTTGTATTTCTTTGGTGTTGGTTGTGATTTCTCCTCTTTCATTCATGATTTTGTTGATTTGGGTCATTTCTCTTTTCTTTTTGATAAGTCTGGCCAGGGGCTTATCAATCTTGTTAATTCTTTCAAAGAACCAGCTCCTAGTTTCGTTGATCTGTTCTACTGTTCTTTTGGTTTCTCTTTCATTGATTTCTGCTCTGATCTTTATTATTTCTCTTCTCCTGCTGGGTTTAGGCTTTATTTGCTGTTCTTTCTCCAGCTCCTTTAGGTGTAGGGTTAGGTTGTGTACTTGAGACCTTTCTTGTTTCTTGAGAAAGGCTTGTATTGCTATATACTTTCCTCTTAGGACTGCCTTTGCTGTATCCCAAAGATTTTGAATAGTTGTGTTTTCATTTTCATTGGTTTCCATGAATTTTTTTAATTCTTCTTTAATTTCCTGGTTGACCCATTCATTCTTCAGTAGGATGCTCTTTAGCCTCCATGTATTTGAGTTCTTTCCGACTTTCCTCTTGTGATTGAGTTCTAGTTTCAAAGCATTGTGGTCTGAAAATAGGCAGGGGATGATCCCAATCTTCTGGTACCAGTTGAGACCTGATTTATGACCTAGGATGTGATCTATTCTGGAGAATGTTCCATGGGCACTAGAGAAGAATGTGTATTCCGTTGCTTTGGGATGGAATGTTCTGAATATGTCTGTGAAGTCCATTTGGTCCAGTGTGTCATTTAAAGTCTTTATTTCCTTGTTGATCTTTTGCTTAGACGATCTGTCCATTTCAGTGAGGGGGGTGTTAAAGTCCCCCACTATTATTGTATTGTTTTCGATGTGTTTCTTTGCTTTTGTTATTAATTGCCTTATATAATTGGCTGCTCCCATGTTAGGGGCATAGATATTTACAATTGTTAGATCTTCTTGTTGGATAGACCCTTTAAGTAGGATATAGTGTCCTTCCTCATCTCTTATTACAGTCTTTGGTTTAAAATCTAATTTGTATGATATAAGGATTGCCACCCCAGCTTTCTTTTGGTGTCCATTAGCATGGTAAATGGTTTTCCACCCCCTCACTTTCAATCTGGGGGTGTCTTTGGGTCTAAAATGAGTCTCTTGCAGACAGCATATCGATGGGTCTTGTTTTTTAATCCAATCTGATAGCCTGTGTCTTTTGATTGGGGCATTTAGCCCATTTACATTCAGGGTAACTATTGAAAGATAGGAATTCAGTGCCATTGTATTGCCTGTAAAGTGACTGTTACTGTATATTGTTTGTGTTCCTTTCTGGTCTATGTTGCTTTTAGGCTCTCTCTTTGCTTAGAGGACCCCTTTCAATATTTCTTGTAGGGCTGGTTTCGTGTTTGCAAATTCCTTTAGTTTTTGTTTGTCCTGGAAGCTTTTTATCTCTCCTTCAATTTTCAATGACAGCCTAGCTGGATATAGTATTCTTGGCTGCATATTTTTCTCATTTAGTGCTCTGAATATGTCCTGCCAGTCCTTTCTGGCCTGCCAGGTCTCTGTGGATAAGTCTGTTGCCAATCTAATGTTTCTACCATTGTAGGTTACATATCTCTTCTCCCGAGCTGCTTTCAGGATTTTCTCTTTGTCTCTGAGACTCGTAAGTTTTACTATCAGATGTCGGGGTGTTGACCTATTTTTATTGATTTTGAGAGGGGTTCTCTGTGCTTCCTGGATTTTGATGCCTGTTTCCTTCCCCAAATTAGGGAAGTTCTCTGCTATAATTTGCTCCATTATACCTTCTGCCCCTCTCTCTCTTTCTTCTTCTTCTGGGATCCCAATTATTCTAATGTTGTTTCGTCTTATGGTATCGTTTATCTCTCGAATTCTGCCCTCGTGATCCAGTAGTTGTTTATCTCTCTTTTTCTCAGCTTCTTTATTTTCCATCATTTGGTCTTCTATCTCACTGATTCTTTCTTCTGCCTCATTTATCCTAGCAGTTAGTGCCCCCATATTTGATTGCACCTCATTGATAGCCTTTTTGATTTCTACTTGGTTAGATTTTAGTTCTTTTACTTCTCCAGAAAGGGTTTCTCTAATAACTTCCATGTTTTTTTCAAGCCCAGCTAGTATCTTTAAAGTGATGATTCTGAACTCTAGATCTGACATCGTACTAATGTCCATATTGAGTAGGTCCCTGGCAGTCGGTACTACCTCTTGTTCTTTTTGTTGAGGTGATTTTTTCCGTCTTGTCATTTTGTGCAGAGGAGAATAGATTAATGAGAGAACAAAATGCTAGCAGGGTAACAACGTCCCCAGAAAATATACTCTAAACAAATCAGAAAAGACCTGAAGCAGTGGGAAAAGAAAGGGAAAGAGAGAAAAAAGAAAAGGAAAGAAAAAAAGAAAACAGAAAAAGATAAAGATAAAAACAAACAAAAGCAGAACAAAACAAAACAAAACAAAAACAGAATGTGATCAAATATGATCAGGCTGGATTATAGATCAGTGCCACACACTAGATTTTGGGTGTATTTTGGTCTGTTAAAAGAAAGTCCCTCCTGGGGCGCCTGGGTGGCTCAGATGGTTAAGCGTCTGCCTTCAGCTCGGGTCATGATCTCAGGGTCCTGGGATCCAGTCCCGCATCGGGCTTCCTGCTCCTTGGGAGCCTGCTTCTCCCTCTGCCTCTCTCTCTCTCTCTCTCTGTCTCTCTGTCTCTCATGAATAAATAAATAAAATCTTTAAAAAAAAAAAAAAAAGTCCCTCCCAAAATTTTAAAGAAAGAAAAACTTATATATGTACAAAAATAAGGGTTGATATGATGAAGGGATGGAATATGACTGTAAAGATGGAAATTATAAAAAATTTTTAAAAAGGATTTGATAAGTTGTTTGAAAAAAGAAAGAATAGGATTAAAAAAAAAAGAAAGAAAGAAAAAAGGGAGAGAATGTGATCAGGCAGGGGAGTAGGAAAAAACCATACACTAGAGATTTAGAGTATATTTTAATCTGTTAGAAGAAACTATCTCAAGATTTTAAAGAGAGAACAACTTATATATATATGCCAAAAATACGGGTAACTACTATGAAGGGATAGAATATGACTTTAAAAATGAAAAATAAAAATGTTTTTTTTTAAAAAAGGGATTGATAAGATGTTGGTTGAAAAAGGGAAAAAGAAAAATTCAAAAAAAAAGAAAAAAGGAAAAAAGAAAAAAAGACAGTTAAAAAAAATAATTAACTTTGAAAGACTAAAGAATCATGGTAAAAAAGCCATGAATTCTATGTGCAGTATTCCCCTAGCGCTGGAGTTCTGCCGTTCTCACTGATCGGTAAACTTGGTCTTGGCTGGTTGTTCTCGCTGATCTTCTGGGGGAGGGGCCTGTTGCCGTGGTTCCCAAATGTCTTTGCCGGAGGCAAAATTGCCCCGCCCTTGCCGGTCCGGGCTAAGTAATCTGCTCGGGTTTGCTCTCCGGAGCTTTTGTTCCCTGCAAGCTTTCCGTACAGCTTTGGAGGCGGAGAGTGAAAATGGCGGCCTCCCAGTCTCCGCCCCGGCGGAGCTGAGAACTCGGGGTCCCGCTCCTCAGCGAGCCCCCAGAGAAAAGCAGTCAGTCACTCCCGTCTCCCCGGTCTCCGGCCACACTCCGCGCTCACCCGGCCTGTGACCGCGCCTTTCTATCTGGCACCCGACCCCGGGTGGAGTCTCCAAACCCAGCAGATCCCTGCGGTGCGCTCCCACACCTCTCCTCCCGGGGGAGGAAGGTGAGTCTCCCCGGATCTGCCGCTTGTTGGGTCCCTCCTGGAGGAGCAGTGGCCCGACTGTGCCGCGGATCACGGTTTATAGCAACCCCGAGCTGAGAGCCCGCGCCTGGGCTCCGTCTCTGCAGCCGGCTTCCCTGCTCCGATACCTGGGAGCTCTGCGCACTCAGGCACCCCCGGTCTTTCTGTGACCCCGAGGGTCCTGAGACCACACTGTCCCGCGAGGGTTCCACCCCCCACTTCGCCACCAGAGTGACGTCCCTCAGCGGAGCAGACTTCTAAAAGTTCCGATTTTGTGCTCCGTGGCTCTATCACTTGCCAGAAGCGGCCGACGGAGGCCCCTCCCCCGTCGTCTATCCTCCCGAATATCGCCTCGGATTCACTTCTCCGCACGTCCTACCTTCCAGAAAGTGGTCGCTTTTCTGTTCAGAGAGTTGTTGCTATTCTTTTCTTCGATCTCCTGTTGAGTTTGTAGGTGTTCAGAATGGTTTGATCCCTATCCAGCTGAATTCCTGAGAGGAGAGGAAATCCAGGTCTCCTACTCCTCCGCCATCTTGCTCCGCCCCCACCTGGAAGGGTTTTAATTAGCAAAATGACATTCATGTGATTGTGTGTTTTCAAGACAGTTATTTGGTCTATAATTCTGTGTGTTCGTTGTCCTGAGCAGTGATGGAGATGGTAGAAATGGGTTTTCCAGATGGAATTCCAGTCCTAATGTTATTTGTCACCTCCGAGTCTCAGAATTTTCTCTCTCAGCTCTTAGAGGAGATGGGGATTGGCCTTTGGATGTTGCTGTTTATTTTCCTTTTAATAGCCCTCGTAATGCATATGTTAGTAGAGCTAAATATAAACATCCAAATTACTTGGGTGTGTTTTAAAATTTGAAAAGACAGGATGAGTGAGTGTTTTTTGGGGACTATTTCTGTTCATCTTCTCCATATGATAGCTCCAGATTGCATGTCAGTGATGTATAGGCTCTGGGACTGTCAGACTGGATTACTTATAACAGAATTGTCCTACCATTACTCTTGTTAAAAAAAATTTTTTTGAAATGAGTAAGAGGTGAGCTTTTTCCAAAAATCCTAACCATTTCTTCCACATTTACAAGCTTATTAGTAGAATATAAGAAATTCTGAAATCATTCTAGAGGAAGAGGATTATATATTTTATTGATAGAAAACAGTTGCCCAAGGGCAAAGGTCACACGGCTATTGTAGAGGAAGGAATAAGAGAATTTCAGAGAGGTTTCAGATTAGCAAAAATAATTTGAGTATTTTAGTTCATGATGTGTGGCTGAGTTTTACAAAGAATTTCTTAACATCAGGACTGTGGAAGAATTAATCAGCCTTAGCTCATGTAGTGATGAGTTCCTCCACCCTACTGGTATCCAAGGAGAGGCTAAGTAACTCCTTGGAGGAAATATTATAGAGAAGATATTCAAGCATCCATGATGCAGAGAACTTAAATGTCAATTCCAGCACTGAGAATCTGCAGAATTAGCACAGATCCCTTCTTTACTCTAGCTGAAATTTAACAAATCCTGTCACAAACATGCCTGAGTGAAGGTAAAAATGACTGAAGATAAAAGCTGGGAAAATGTGAAGACTGTAAAATACTAATTTAAAAATGCAGCGCAGATTAGGCACTGCCGGCCAGTGTGCACTGTGGAGTGGAACCATCCAGCCCTCAGATGATGGAGGATTATGATAAAGATTCAGGAGATAGGGACGCCTGGCTGGCTCAGTTAGTTAAGCATCCGACTCTTGATTTCAGCTCAGGTCATGATCACAGGGTCGTGGGATCGAGCCCCACGTGGGGTTCTGCACTCAGTGGGGAGTCTGCTTAAGGATTTCTCTCCCTCTCCCTCTGTCCATACCCCCACTCACACTCGCTCTTTCTCTTCTCTCTCTCTCAAATAAGTAAATCTTAAAAAAGAGAGAGAGAGAGAGTCAGGAGATAAAAAGAAGTCAGAGCACCTTGCAGAACTCAGAAAAAGCCAGAGAAATGCATACGGTCATGTAACTACCACCACAATCAAAATACAGAACTGTTCCATTTTCTCCCCCAATTCCCCCATGCCTCCTAGTAGTAAATGCCTACTTCCAGCCCCAGCTTCTAAAAGAATTTATGGATTTCTGTCCCTGTAGTTTTGCTTTTTTCCAGAATACCATGTAAATGAATGAAATGACAAGTATGTATGTAATCCTTTGAGAAGCTCCTTTCACTCATCTTAAAGCCTTTGAGATTCAACTGTGTTGTTTTATGTATCAGTACTTTGTTCTGAATGACTGATTGACTCATTCTTTACGTATGATATTTCACGTATGGGTGTGCTACAGTTTGTCAAACCAGCCACCTGTTGAAGGGTAATTTCCTTATTTCTAATTTTTGATGATCACAAATAACTCTACTGTCTACATTCAAAAAAAGTGAGAACTACCTAGGAGTGAGAGAGCTGGGTCAGTGTGTACTTAACACACTGTTAAGAAACTGGGGGAAATGTTCACTTTTAAGACAAATATTGAAAAATATTTACAGTAGTCTTTTCCATCCATGAGTTTCCTTTTGTTAAGTCTAATGTGTGATAGTAATCTCTTATAGTCGATAAAACCTTGAGATTTTTAGTTCCAACGTCATGTATACGGAACAGAATTAGGAAAAGAAGAAACCGATGGTTTAGAAATAGAGAAAGAGGCTAAAGAGAGGTGAAGTTTTTTTCACAGAAGCCTAGGGAGGGGTATGGTCATCTGAGAAAGCCCCCGCTCCTGATAAGAGGATGTAAGTGAGCTGAGGGCTAGAGGGTCTTTCTAGAACCTCATGGGCCTTTCTGGAAACTGAAGTATTAGTGACAAATAGATACAGATAACTCTGGGTTCTAAAATCAGAAAGGCGTTGAATATTTGGAGGGAAGAGATAATACAGAAAACAATGCACCTGACCTTTAGTGTATCTGCTTGCTCTACCAAAGTGAAATGAAGTGATGTACATCATCATTACTGAAGGTATGTGAGATCCTGAAGGAGATGGGAAATGGAAAACATTTGGTATCCATTGCAACTAATGTAAAATGTGTCATGTGTCCCTGACAGACATTATATTTGTGATGTGTGCTTATGTTAGTTTAAGAAATACATAAGGAAGGCCCAAAAGGCCTGCAAGAATTCATCACAATTTTAGTGCCAGTCTACCCATGTGTTCTCAAGTCTCTGACTGTGGATTCTTCTACCACAGAAGCTTTGGAAACAAACCTTACCTTCAAGGCAAATTTGCTTTATAACGAAGGACATTATGATCAATGTATTGCTGTGTGTGTGTGTGTGTGTGTGTGTGTGTGTGTGTTAACACACTGCAGATGTTTTAATCATTGGCTCAATTAAACAGGTTGAGTGTAAAAAGGGAAAGAACCAGTGAAAGCCATTCACACAAATTAATTGAAATTCTTAGACAAGTAAATATATTGTGTGTGTTTTTTTTTAAAGATTTATCTATCTGAGAGAAGACAGAAATAAAGTGAGCACAAGCAGGAGGGAGTGGAAGTCAGAGGGAGAGGGAGAAGCAGGCTCCCAGCTGAGCAGGAAGCCTCATGCTCCCAGGACCCCAAGATCATGACCTGAGCCAAAGGCAGATGTTTAACCTACTGAGCCACCCAGATGCCCCAAATATATGGTGTTTTAATAGTTGGTAATGAAATATGATATTAGGACTGAAGGGACTCAAACCATATTCTATTGAAATTATTTTTAACATTTAATACCAAAAAAATCAATGAAAAAACATAAAAAAAAATGAAATGAAAAGGAAGGACTAAAAGCATCTTTCTAAGTAATGTAAAACAACAGTATCAGATTTATTTTCATACCTGGGACTTGGGATGAACAATTTCTTAAAGAAGATAGGTAAAATATGAAGGTAGCTTAAATGACCATAGATGGGGGGAAGCCATGAGATTGGTTAGAATATTCAGGAGTCCCAAATTACATGAGGAGGTGATAGCAGTTAAGAGCACTGGCATTAAGTCAGAGTCCCATGAGTTTACCTCTTTCTGCCACTTACAAGCTGGGCCATTTTGGTGGGATCAGTCTTTGACCTCACCCTGGAGGAACCCGCAGCTCCCTCACTGGGTTGTTGTAAGCCTTGCAGGAGCTTGCACAGATCTCAGCTCTGTCTCTAGAACATAGCCCGTGTTCTGGAGTTACTGCTGCTGCCCATGTTAGTAAGGGTAAACAAAATTAACCAAAAGTGACTTTTTGTTGTTTTTTACTTACAATCACCAGCAGTTTTGAGCTGATACTCAGGAGCTTTTGCCTTAGATTAGAACTCACCTTGTCCTAGAGTTTGGAGGCTAAGAGGGCCTCTGGGTGTGTTTTCCAGCTGCCCCTTTGATAGACGAGGAAACTGAGTCACAGGGCGGTTGTTACTTTCCACGGTCCCATGTACCTGCTGCACCAGAAGCAGCACTACAGCCCAGCTGCCTGCTCCCAGCCCAGAGCTCCCCATGTCACCACAAAATAAATGGTCTCAGGTCACTAAGCACAGACACACACATACGTAATTCTACTCATTTACTTCTCGTCTTCTAAAATTTCAAAAGAACTGATTTGTCATCTTCTACAGTTTGTGGTTGTTTTTTTTTTTTTTTTCCAGTCTCTGGGGCTGATTAGAGACTAGATAGTACTAATTGGAAACATCAACTAAAACACAGTTAAAGAGACCAGTAGATTCTCCAATGACCTCACCTTCAGAAGCAGTTTATAGCTGTGCTCAGATTGGCTGTGCCCTTTCCAAATGCTGCCATCCCAGGGGAGCCCGTTTCAGGTTTTGCCCATATTAGCATATACTTCCCTAATCTGCAGTCTTTTTTTTTTTTTTCTCTCAGAAGCATTTGGGGGTTTGAATCTTTTCTATATGTAGAGATCTTTCCTTTTTAAGGTTCTAACAAAGAAACACTTGCAATGTCTTTAAAGAGATACCATGATGGTCCCTGAGTCAGAAAGTTGATCTGCATTGACAGTTGCTTCGTATATAAAGCTTCCTTGTAAGGATCCTAACATTTCAGAGTTAAATGGTATTTACTGCACCGTGAAACATAAAGGAAAGCTTGACTTCCTCCTGTACCAAAGGACTGTAAACAGTCCCACACCTGTGCACAATTTATAGTAAATCAAGCATTCGGAATTTCATTTCATGTTGAATATTTTAAGTGTCTTTAATAAAGATGATGTGATTTGTAAGTCACATAATGAAGCCAATCTAAATAGGAGTTATTAAAAAAGAATAATAACTATTTAACTAAGCAGCTCTCTCCCCCGGCAGTGTGATTCAGATCATCAACTCGCTCGATTTTTCTTTAAATAATAACAACAAATACTCTTGGCAAGTAAGGCCTACTCAAGTTTGAGTCACATCTGGGTTTTATTAAAGGTAAGCTACTGAAAGCCTCTGAACTTAAACTTCATAACTTCATCATGCTTTTCAAATTGTCTCTGTGGATATGCCTACATGCACAGAGGAATTCAGGCGGAGGTGGCCACTTGAAGGAGGAGGAAGAAAAATAAACTGTCTGCTTTCCATGCCTGATTTGGTCTCTGGTACTAGAATTTATATTATCTATCTATCTATCAGAGGTATAGATGAATCTATCTTCCTATTTAAATAGCTCCCCAGGGGACAGGGACGGTAAATTTCCACTTTCCACCCTCACCTCTGCCATCACTGGTCAAGTTATGTTTTCTCCCTGGTGACTGAGCTCATCTGGGCATGTGTCCCAGGCTGAGGCTTTGGCAAGCAGGGCTGGGTGTGGGGGTGGCAGGAATTGGACCATTGAGTACTGCTGGGTCAGGAAGCAGAGAATAGTCCAGAGAGTCAAACCCAAACACGAGTGGTGCAGCAAAGTCCATCACTAAGAAGGAGTCTAAACCAAGCATGATGGAGCAGGTGGATTTGGGGGGTGGTAGAAAGATGCAGTGGAGCACAGAGTGGGTTCTTTTTCCAACTCTGCCATCACATGACCTCAGGCAGGTCTCTTATTCTCCTACCCTTAATTTCTTCAGCTATAAAAGGAAGAAATTGATCGGCAAGATGACTTTTGAGGAACTTTTCTTACTCTCATATTCTGTGCCCAGCCATGACCACTAGAAAGAAGAACCTCATTATGAACAAATTGAAGGTCATAGGATCCTTGAGATCATTGAGTTTTTAGCACAGTAGAATTTGTTTAATTAAGTTTCAAATTAAGTGCTAATTAGTAGTTTTATCTCATAGTCTTTGTGACTTCTACAAGAGAACATTTTTAAATATAAATATACCAGCTTTTGCTGTTCCTTCTTAATCTATATTAAGAAATAACTTTTGATATTTTTAAAGCAATGCACTAGTCCAGGATGCTGATATTTGTTAAAATTTGCTTTCTTTTATGGATGCATTTTGTAAGGCAAATATGTGGGGTAGAGTTCTCAAACTGATAGGCTGCTGGACGCATTACACTTGAACACATTTTACTTGGGCCAAATAATTATATTATTTTAAATTAATGGCCACTTTTGAAAATGAAGAAACTGTAACATAGAAAAATCAAGAACTTTGGCTTTTCTTGCAATATGGAAAGATCTGGCAGCACCAAGCCTACATTCCCAAATGATAATAAATGTCTGGCATTGAGTCCAAGCTGCTCCTTCTAGATGGCTCAGACCCTCTCCAGTTCACCATGGCTACCTCCATGCCAAATGAGACCTCTTCTTAGAAATATATGAAATCGTCAGCCTGTTACTGTAGTGTGGTACCAGAATGAAGCTACTCGGCGTTCAAATAGGCATTTATTACGCATCTCCTTCTTTCCAATACTGTGTGTTTATTCATTAATGTAACAGATATTTATTGAGGGCCCATTATGTGTCAGGTACTGTTCCTGCTACTGGGGATACTGTGATGAACAAAACATAATTTCATGGAACTTACAATTCCGTGAAAGAAAAGGATAATGAATTAAGAAGCAAATAAATAATATCAGATGTTGATAAAGATAATAAAATAAATGAAGTAAGGAAAAGTGATAGTGAAGAGAGGCACTTGAGGGGAAGGCAGGGGACCCTGCAATGACAGTAGGTGTGCTCGGGACTCTGATGGCGGCACAGACACTGTGTTCCAGGTGCACATGAAGTAGGGCTCTTAATCCAGAGTCTAGGACTCAGTGGTGGCTTTTAGCAAGAAATTGTACCTGAGTAGAATTTTAGAGTACAGAAGGGAGCATTGATGGGTGACTGAGTAGGCAAACCAACCACAAAGTTAAAATGGTCATGTAGTGTTACCTCAAGAATAAGAAAAGTTTGGTCTTGGAAAACTTATGGGGGATCAGAAACCCTGGGAAACTCTGTTCTAATTTCCAAATGTGTGTGTTTTGCATTTTATGGTTGGGAACTGTTTGTATTTTGACACACAGTTGCTTTTCAGTGTTTGTAGTTGCTAAAGGACCTGAGCAGGTATAACCCCAAAGAGAGCAGATATGGGCACCAGTGACAAATGGCACTGTGTGCAAGGCAGAGAGTGGGAGAGGAGTTTGGCATGCTCACTGATCTGAACAGTATACTTTTCCAGCACTAGAGTGTATGGCTTCAGGAAGGCCGTGGTGGGAGATGGCCATGAAGGAGCAGTGGCTAATTGCTATATCAGTGGCTGGCCTCAGTATAAGCCCAAAGGAGGAGCCACAAATGACAAATGTGGCTAACTCACCAGTCTAATGTTTAGCCTCATGCACCAACATGAGGACAACAACTCTCTACAGTGGTGTCTTTACATAATAGTGTATATGTCCTAGATTGTTTTAATGAGAGAATATACAGTATAAACTACTTTTATAAGCTTGCAATAACTTCTTCCTCATTTAAATAGTTTATGTTACACATACTTACCAATGACAGGGACCTAGCAGGAAACAGATGTCATACTAAAACTGTATAATTGTGAAGGATTAATAAAAGGACTATTTACAAAGTTGGGTAGGATTTAAGGAAACCAACAAGGATCGTGCAGCACCTTGGACAAGGAGAAGGGTAGTCATCTTTGAGGGGCATGGAGAGTACTGTCTCCTGGGAAGTTTGGTGGAGGGACATGGACAACCAACGGAGACCCATCAGGGAGTGAAACCTCAAACTTAAACTCATTCTGCTTTCAGATAGTTCCTTGTCTCCGATGACCAAAGTCATCAGAAGCTGGAAGGCTAAGGAGCCCATTGCTGCAATCCGTACAGGTCAGCCTCTCAGGAAAGGGTGGAGAAAGCTAGAGCATACACACAGGGGGGCAAAGAGAAAATGTCCAGAACAGTTCTTGAGCAGTTATATATTTATATATATATATAGAGAGAGAGAGAGAAAGAGAAACAGAGAACAGAGAGACAGAGAGAGAATCTGAGGAAATCCTTTTTAACATAAAACTATGGAAGATATATATAGATACAGATATATAGATAAAGATATAGATATATAAAAATGTATATTAATCTGAAGGAAATCCTTTTCAACATAAAGCATTATAGGCAGTTGTAACAGAGATGAACTAGAACTGTTTTTGGAGGTCTCCCCTGTACCTTTCTATTATGAAATTAACACATGCATATTGAGTATTCTAGTGTGATTTTTCTTGCATTATATAGTTTAAATAACTTTCTAAAGCTTCACAACAGTTCTCTGCAGAAGGCAGAGCAGATATTCTTATTTATCTTTCTCCTCCATTTTACACACCAATTAATGAAGCTCAGAAAAGCCAAATGAGTTACTGAATGTCACTAGGTCACAAAACTTGTCACATCCAGTGTGCACTCAGGTCTTCTGTCCTGTCCAGCTGCTTTTCCTTAATCCCTAATGACAGTTAATCCTGGCTCTTCCTCCTCTGAAAAAAGAAAACTCAAAACTAATTTTTAAAATTAATCATACTGTATAAATGCAGATCTATAAATATCAGTCCGTGTTTTTGAGCCTGGATAATCATTAGAGCTAAAATTTACTGCTTTACTAGGTGTCAGATCTCTTTTTACTTGTGTAGGATAAATTATTTAATTTATTCCTGACTGTTTCCTCAGAAGGAACGCTTCTTCCCTGAGAAACCCACATGACTCTCTCCCTCACTTCCTTCCAGTCCCCGCCCCAATGTCATGCTATTAAGCAAGGTATTCCCTGACCTCTCTGTGCCTCCCCCTACTCCATACTTGGCCTCCATCACTCTCTAGCCAAGTAGAAATAGAAATATAAGACAAGCCACAATTGCAAAGCATGTAGGTAATTTTAAATTTTCTAGCAGCCACATTTTAAAGCGGCAAAATACGCAGGGACAAATTAATATAAATATTATATTTTATTTAACTTAATTGATCCAAAATATTATCATTTCAGCGTGCAGTCAATATAAACCATTCATGAGATACTTTATATTCTCTTTTTCATATTTAAGTCTTCAAAATCTGGTACTTACATTTAGGACACATCTGGTAAATACACGGTATTTATACTTGGAACACATCTCAGTTTGGACCAGGCACATTTTAAGTGCTCAACAGCCACATGGGACTAGTGGCTACCATATTGGTCAGTACAGCTCTGTGCCTTTTACCCCACTTTACTTTATTATTACTATTATTATTATTATTATTATTATTATTATGAGGTTCAGCAAGGCCAAATGAGTTATTCAAAACAGATCACAAAATTTACTATTATCAAACCTAAGGTGGAACTCAACTTACCAATTTGGCATATTATATATGGACTTATTGTCTTTCTTCCTGCGATGATAAACTTTTTAAGAGCCAGAAAATTAGTCTCTTTTATTCATTGTTGTGTCTACAATGTGTGGAATGCTATCTCACCCAAAGCAAGCACTCAAATCTTTGTTGGATGAATAGCAATCTTATGAAGCAGGTTCAGCTTTGACTCCCCCCCAACCCCCATTTGCAAGATGAGGTGGTGGCACCAGAAGTACTTTCCCCAGGCCACACAGCTAGTTAATGGATTTCCACCCAGGCAGTCTGTTCTTCAAGAGCACATACTTAATCTAAGCTACTCTGCTGAACTTAAAAAATACACAAACACATTGATGAGATGATAAGCTGTCACTTTCTTCATGTTTTTCTCCTAATTTTCCTCTTTTCAAATACTGTTAAAACAAACACATATTAACAAGACACAAAATGATTTATAAGGTAATAACTTCAGGTCCTTCCTAGCTAGCCAGAGAGGATGGGTTCAGTGGTAAGGCTCTTGGTCCCTTCAGGCCCCAGTAACTGTGCGCTCTGCTGGTTTACGAGGAGTTTGACTCAGGAGTAGATTTTTCCCAACAAGAAAGCATTGTTTGATAGAAGCTAAGTTCTCATTATTTTGTTGAACAATTCTCTGGAAATGCATTATATGGACTTAATAGACAATGATCAATTGTTTAAAGAGCTAAAGTTTGATGGATGTGGGTACGATATATGGACATAGTTATTCCGATTAGATCAGAAAGCCTATTTATTGATTGA
Source organism: Phoca vitulina (assembly GCF_004348235.1). NCBI lineage: Eukaryota > Metazoa > Chordata > Mammalia > Carnivora > Phocidae > Phoca > Phoca vitulina. The sequence continues at coordinate 31,848,245 of NW_022589713.1, read as the reverse complement.
TTAAGTGGTTTAAGAGAGAAATGTTTAAATGCTCTGGATTGTAGCTGAATTTACTGTCTTGCTTTCACTCATATGGGCCAGCGTCTATATGACTGTATATAATGATTATGTGCTGTCATGACACAGTCAATATCATAATAACAACTAATATTTGTTGTGTTTTCTTTGTGCCAGGTATATAAGGGGCCTGGGATTATCTCAAGCATGCTTAGGCAGGAGAGTTTACCGTCTCCACACCATAGATAAAGTAACCGAGGGGAGAGAGATTAAGTAAATTCCCCAAGGTCGAATACCTGCTGAGTGTCAGTGCTCTGATATGAATGATCTGAATCCAAACTCCATGTCCAACCTTCCCAATTGCCTCCCTTACATTATAAGCATCCTAACTCACCAGGCCCCTGCCTCTTTCTACTCTCTGAAGGCACTTCAAAGGAAGTGCACTCTGCTTGGCTTTGGAGACAGACATAACTGGGTCCTCATCCAACTCTGACGATTACTAACTGTAGGAAATTGGGCAAAATGATTTACCCACTGAGAGCCTCACTTCCTCTATTTGTAAAATGGGGCTATAATACCAAGAGCACTATTATGATAAGCAATCGTATATCTAAGCTGCTTAGCACAGGGTCTAGTGTTGAGAAGACACATAATGGCAATTATCTCTATAATTACAAAGTACTTCAGGAGAATAAAATGCTGTTATTATTTACACTACATCTTTTTGCTCTAACAAGAGGTAGCAGCAATTAGAATTAACAGGGAGGGCATTTTAAAGGAATAAGATGAAATATCTTCATGGACTCTGTATGTGCATAACATATCTCTAATAGAGCTGCAATTTGACTACAAGGATAAAATTATTAGGACGGCTGTAAGATCTCATGCTTCTGGGCATAGCGTGATGACTGGCTGAGGTCAAGAATAAATTCTCTCTATGATGTTGTAGAGCATAGTGAGGGATATTTGATGCATTTTGTGCTTTCCATTGAAGCATCTGGCATTATTTGAGGAAGAAGCCTGGTGTTAGCTGGATGGGCTATTGGTCATTTCTACTTAAGCTATAATACATACTGTGTCCTGCAGCGATGCTTGCTTAAAATCACATGTGGCTGCAACCTTTGCACTAAAAAGTGCTGCACTGGTGGTATCTTGCTGATGACACACATTTTGCAAACCAGACTGTGTCCCTTAGGTATTACGCTCTACTACGGATCAGCTTCACTTTTGCTCAGCTCTTGAAAATCACCTGTCTCCAGAGGCACTTGAAGATTAATTTAAAAGGGAAAAGAAAAGTAATTTCTGAAAGCTACTTCAGACGAGAAAAATAACTCCATTACATTGCTCTTCTTTTGTCCTTTTGGATGCCTGACTCTCTGCTTCTTGCATTGCACTTTTGCATTCTGGAGGTGATATGCTGCTAATACTTGTGATGATGGTGAGGAGGACAATGACATATATGATGTCCATTCATGCATAAAGCCTGTGTTTCAGGCACTTTACATACCCCGTATCTGATCTCTGAGATAACGCTCTCATTTCATAGAAAAGTTAAATGATTTATTGAACACAAAAGCAATTCTGTGGCGGAGCAAGGATCCAAGACCAGGTTGGCCTCACTTCAAAAGCCTACTCATCCTTCCACCCTTCTTCTCTTCCTCCCTCCTTTTCTCTTCTGTTCTTCCCTGTCTCCCTATTTTCTTTCCCTTACTTTCCCTTCCCTTTCCTTTAAAAATTCTCTTTTTTGTTTGTTTTAATTAGACTCAGTGACCTTGAACAATGGGCTTGACCCTGCACAGTTAATAAGAGGTGGATCTCAAGTGACACAGCAAGGTTGCTCAATCGAAACCCATCACAAGAAGCTTTCTAAGTTACCCTCGTTCATTGTCATATGTTCAGACACCCAAGATTCCATCTTTTGTCTCTATGTACACAAATGAGCACTCAAGTCACCTTCCAGAGAATGAGCTCACCATAGTTCTGATTTCTCTCTCTCTCTCTCTCTCTCTCTTTTTTTTTTTAATTGTCTTCCTCTGTCAAGTATGTGATGTTCCAAGATCTAAGAATCCTTCCCTAGTGCCCAGATCTGGCTGTAAGATCAGTTAGTATTTTGAAGGGCTGAAAGAAAGCAGATTTAGGTCATATTGAGATATGACACCTTCTAATCTGAGCTACTTCCACTGTGTTATGAGTACATATCCAAGTTGCAGGTTTTTTTCTTTGAGCCCTCATTATATCAGAAGGTGTTCCTTAGAAGATTCTACTACATGATTTCCTAAAGTTTTATAGTCTCAGTAATTTTATTTTATTTTTTAAAAGATTTTATTTATTTATTTGAGAGAGTGAGAGAGAGCACAGAAGGAGAGTGAGAGGAAGAAGCAGACTCTCCCTGCTGAACAGGGGGCCCGATGCAGGACTTGATCCCAGGACCCTGAGATCATGACCTGAGCCGAAGGCAGATGCTTAACTGACCAAGCTACCCAGGCACCCACCACTATCAGTAATTTTAACTATAGTTCCTACTCCTCTCTGACTAGTTGATGCCTCATTTTTCCTATTTTCTTAAATTTATAAACTGTTTATAAGCTTTTGTTGGTTTGCATAAATCTGTGGGAAATATTTTTAAAAACTTTGAAAATATCAATATGAAGATAATTACTTCTAATATTTCTAACACCTGGTACACTTTAGAAAGAAAATATACTTTTTCAGCCTATGAGCGTTAATTCTTCTTAATATATTCTGTTTATGGATAAGGAAAACTGCATCGCAAGAAGGTCAGGTAATTTGCCCAAGGTTACATAGCTTATAAATGGCAAAGAAACGTGCAAGATTTAGTATTCTGATTGTAAATTTGCTATTCCCCCAGAAAGCAGAGCCTGAGACAAGGGTCTGCATTGCAAGTAGTTTATTTTGAGAAGGGATCACAGGGAACCAGAATGGAGGATGGGGAAGAATCAAACAAAGGTATGTTATCATGCTGATCACTGCTCTGGACAACTAGGCTCAATCATGCTGCAGCCCTCTGAGGTGCCGTATACAGTAGCCTCAGAAATCTCCACTCAAGAGACTGAAGAAGGAGGCAGTCCACCAGTTTCTATTTCCCTTTGGGTATGCATGGCAACATAGGATAAATCCCCCAGAAATTTAAATCTGTGCATGTGTGTGAACTCAGTCTCCCATAGGCATCCCTCATTGAGGTACCAGAAAAGCTCTGGGGAAGAAAGCAACAGATACCCATTATCACTGAAGCCAGGAGCTGAATGGTTACAGCTGTGTGAAGCTAGTTGCCAGAACTATAGCTGGAGAAAAAATGGCTAAGGGGTTATGAGGAGGTCACAAGGAATATCCAGATATATAAATTTTACTCTATTTAAAAGTGGTAATTATCTTCAAGATGTTCACAGTATCTTGGAGAATGAAAGATGTTCAGATAATGATAGTATTATGGTGGGCAGTAGCATTAATAATGGTAGCTCAGAGAAAGACATGGTTACTCTGTCTGAAACAGGTGGGAGCTAGGGCGGCCTGGGAGACTCCACAAAAGGAACTTATGACCGGAGCCTGAAGAAGAGTTTGTTAGAAGGAGTGGGAAGAGGGGCGCTTGGGTGGCTCAGTCGTTAAGCGTCTGCCTTCGGCTCAGGTCATGATCCCAGGGTCCTGGAATCAAGCCCCGCAGGGGGCTCCCTGCTTGGCGGGAAGCCTGCTTCTCCCTCTCCCACTCCCCCTGCTTGTGTTCCCTCTCTCACTGTCTCTTTCTCCGTCAAATAAATAAATAAATAATCTTTAAAAAAAAAAAGAAGGAGTGGGAAGAAAAGGACATTATACAGAGAATGTGGGGAGAAGAATGGAGCCCTCCTGTCCTCTTCAGGAGGGACAGACGCCTTGTGTAGAGTGCAGTGAAGGTATCATTGGCAGATGAGGCTGGAAAACTACATTTGTGCTGGATTAAGAAGGCACAAAATGACCAGCCTGAGTGGGAGAGGCGGGAGAAGAGACACTTAGAACATCATTGGTGACCTTTGATGGCCACATTTGGGAGAATTTGTGAAGTAAATTGAAAGCGGGAAGTCAATTATTTTTAGTATTGAATAGAATTGAGTATGATTTTAGAAAGGAATGGGTGGTGAGGGAGAAAGCCTACTTCACTGAGGGTGAAAACTGATATAGTACAATCTTCAGAGAAGTGCAAGTGTATGAGATAGAGCCTGTGGGATATAGTGGCAAAACCCAGAGACACAAAGTTAGAGGTTTTTTCATCCGATTACTCCACCTGCTTAACAGCTGTATGAATATGAACAATTTAGTTAATCTCTGTAGACCTCAGGATCTTCATAAAAAAATGAGGTTAGAAATAGACACCATACAAAAGGTTTTATGAGAAGAAATAACTCGAATGTCCATTGATGGATGAATGGATAAACAAAATGTGGTATACACATACAATGGATTATTATTCAGTCTTAAGAAGGAATGGAATTCTGATACTTACTATGACATCGGTGAACCTTGAAAACTTTATGGTAAGTGAAATAAGCTGGATATAAAAGTACAAATATTATGTGATTCTACTTCTATGAGATACTTAGAATGGTCAAATTCATAGAGACAGAAAGTGGAACAGTGGTTACCATGGACGGGGTAAAGAGGGAAATGGAGAATTACTTTTTAATGGGTACAGAGTTTCAGTTCGGGACCATAAAAAAGTTCTGGAGATGGGTAGTGGTGATGGTTGCACAGCAGTGCGAATGTACTCAATGTTACTGAACCATATTTTTAAAGACACTTAAAATAGTGAATGTTTATATAATAAATATTTTACCATAATAAAAAAGTTAAGTGTTGTGAGAATTAAGATGAGCAGTGCATACAGATAACACAGTTTCATAGCAATGATGAGCAGAATGTTCAATAGGTAGGCATCAAGGTCTTGGTGAATGTAGGACAGAAGAGAAGGGAGATGGGTGAAGACGGTCTAGGAAAGGAGGTCAAGACATCTCAGGGGAAAAAAAGGAGGAAAGGATGGGCATAAACATTTGAGTCCATTTTTAGGTAGAGTGTAAGGAAGTGTAAAGAGCTCCTGCCTGGTGACTCTTCTCTGGGTAAAGGAGTGTGAAGCTTGAAAGTGAGGTCGAGGACTTGGGGAAAGTTACAAAGCTGTGAAACAGCTGCTGTGGGTGGGAAAGGAAGCAGACTGGGGATGAATAAAATAATTGCCAAGTAGCAGAGAGGAACCAGCTGAGGTTGACTACAATAAATTTGTAATGGAGCCAAGTGAGCATGGCTATGTCATTTTCTCTAACAGTACTGGCAACACAGAAACAACCTAGAGAAACAGTCAGTTGGATTGATTTAGGGTATGGCATTGGCAAGACAGTTGTGGTCAAAAGTTAAAGAGTTGAGGAAATTGAGGGTACTCATGAGAATACAGTTTAATTGGTTGACCATGTGGTCCAGGCTGGAGAGGAAAGAAAAAAAAGAAGGAGGGGTTGAGAGACTGAGAGGAGACCAGGAAGCAAAGGACCAGAGGTTGTGAGAAAGGGAATGTATAGTAATCATGGATTGTGATCAGAGGTCAGAATGCCTCAGTTCAAGATTTTGCAGGAGTGGTTCCAGATACTAATCAAGTAAATGCTTGGGTTGAAGGCAGGTGAGTGGTTTCAAGCTTTAGGTGTATCAGTATTACCTGAGGTTCTTTAACACGTCCTTTGCTGGGTCTAACACCCAGAGTTTCCGATCCAGTAGGACTGGGATGGGGCCAGTGAATCTGCATTTCTAACAAGTTCTCATTTGATGCTGATGCTGCTGGCTTGAAGACCACACGAAGAACCAAGGGAGTAGACATAGAAAAAAGTCTTAACATTAGTGGGTAGGGTGGATCTTCAATATAGGTATTATACATGGAAGAAGATGAAGGAGTACTCTGTTCCATGTGCTGAAGTTTTCAAAGAACATGAGGAAATGACCTGGGCGTCTGAAGATGATCATCAGGAGAATGTAGAGTCAGGAACATAAGCACAGTGAGGGATAAGCATGAGATCTCTGCTAGGCTGACCAGTTTACCCACTTGATGAGGGCTCTACATAGTGTTCAAACCTTGGTGTGGCCCTGAGTCTACAGGTTCAGGTACCTTTAAGGACCCCAAAACAAAACTACACTGAGTTAAATATGGATCCTAGGTAGCTTAGTGGTTTAGTGCCCTTTCAAGTCAATATTCTTTGGATTTGTGTTATATGGACATATATGTTTATCCATATATATTTCTTTTATATTAAAATTATTATAGGAGTGCCTCCTGGCTCAGTCAGTAGAGCTTGTGACTCTTTTTAATTTTTTAAAGATTTTATCTATTTATTTGAGAGAGAGAGTGAAAGCACGAGCACGGGGAGGGGCAGAGGGAGAAGCAACCTCCCTGCCGAGCAAGGAGCCTGATATGGGACCCGATCCCAGGACCCTGGGATCATGACCCGAGCTGAAGGCAGACACCCAACCAACTGAGCCACCCAGGCATCCCAGCTTGTGACTCTTGATCTCAGGGTTGTAGGTCCTAGCCCCACATTGGGTGTAGAGATTACTTAAAAATAAAAACAAAGTAAAAACAAAAATTAAAAAAAAATTATATTTAGTGAGAAAAGTCTAAAAACTGGATCTTTCTATTAAAGAAATTGAAATTTTATATATAAAAAATTATATATAAATTTAGTGTCTAGAATAAAGGATTTTTTACACATACATTATAATTGGTATATTTAATTCTCAGTCTTTTCATCACTCAAAATGTTTAGTGGATCACACTCATTAAGTTGTAAAGTCTCATTGAAAATCGTTTTAGGGGCACCTGGGTGGCTCAATCGTTAAGTGTCTGCCTTTTGCTCAGGTCAGGATCCCAGGGTCCTGTTCGGCAGGAAGACTTCTCCCTCTCTACTCCCTCTGCTTGTGTTCCCTCTCTTGCTGTCTCTCTCTGTGTGTCAAAATAAATAAATAAATAAAATCTTAAAAAAAAAAAAGAAAAATAGTTTAAAATATCCTCATTCTTTCTTATTGGCAACCACGTAGAATAACAACAACACTTTTTTTTTTTTTTTTTTTTTTTTTTTGCAATTTTTGACCCAGCCAAATTTTTGGAAGGCATATTAAAGACTTTCACATTTAGATTTTTAAAACAATGAAGATAATCTCCCTTTCCTCAGTCAGCGGCACCAAGGCATGTATTATTCAGTCTTAGAATTTTAGCTGATGCTGTCTAGCATTTTCAGGCATCGGTAAGCTCGCTGATCTCAGAATTGGTAGCAAGATCTGTCATTTCAGAATTGGCTGGGGTGAATGCTCTCTCTATTTGTTGGAGATAAGTGGGTGAAAATGATGTAAGACTTTCAATTTCTGCTGGCATTAGACAGATTTTCTGAGCTCCCTGGAAATTCTCAGTACCTCCATTCCCTAGACCTTCAGCTTCTTGTGCTATGCCACCCACTCTCAGTGTCAAGGAAGACTCCCAAAGCCACCTCGTGTCGTCCAGTAGCTAGTCTAGGAGGGCCAAGCTTTCCTTTTGGGCTGCGACTAACTGGCTACTTTAGTTAGCACTAAGCTCTGGGTCTCTAGCTTCTCCTGATACTTCCAGACGTGGGTGAAATGCCACACCTCTTGAAAAGTGGAATGTGGTTTTGTCCCAAAGAGGTCAGATGATGCAACCTGGAAGGGGGGGGAGGGGAGGGGTTGACTTCCTATGGGGCACATGTAGGACAGGAAAGGAAGAGGAAAGGTAGCCAAATTCCCTCTCCTTCCCTTCTCTCTCATTGGCTGCTCCACAGTACAGCTTCTCTGCACAGTCTTTCTGGAAACATCAGATGTGGTCCAGCAGAGTTGGCTGTCTCTTCACAGCTTCTTGTGAAGCAGTGGCCATGCATCACCTTGCAACTCTTGCCAGTTTTCCCTGTCTCACATCTCGTTTCCTCCCTCTCACTGCCCCGGCCGTGCACCTCCTAAATATAGCATTAATATTAGTTCTTGCCTTGGGCTCTGTTTCCTAAGGAGCCAGGTCTGAGACGTCACTCAAGGGCACTATCTACTTCGGTAGGAGCAAAAGCACTTACATTTCACTAGGTCTGTGAAGAGTCCTATTTAGAGACCAGTATAAACTGACATAACATTCCCAGTGTAATCCAAGGGTATTTTAGGGCAGTGACTCTCAGTATAATGTCCTCAAGCCAGTACACTCAGCATCACCTGGGAAGTGCTTAGAAATGCCAGTTCTCAGGTGGTGGGGCCCAGAAATCGTGTTGTTGTTTTAAGCCTTCTCGGTGATTCTGATAAATCTTGAGGCTCACTGCGTTAGGGTTTCTGATAAGATTGATGCCCCAGGCAGCTACCTGACTGGCCTCCCCAGACTCTGATACTGTTACAAGAAGCAAGTCAGGGGCGCCTGGGTGGCTCAGTTGGTTAAGCGACTGCCTTCGGCTCAGGTCGTGATCCTGGAGTCCCGGGATCGAGTCCCGCATCAGGCTCCCTGCTCGGCGGGGAGTCTGCTTCTCCCTCTGACCCTCCTCCCTCTCATGCTCTCTGTCTCTCATTCTCTCTCTTGCAAATAAATAAAATCTTAAAAAAAAAAATAAAAAAAAATAAAAAAGAAGCAAGTCAGTTCTCAAAGCAAGGCAGTTCTGACACGTAAGAACAAAAGGCGTGTGAAATCTAAACCTAAGTGTCTGATTACTAACGTGCAGTTGAATCTATACTGAATGTCCAGGGACTATATATCTCTAGCGGCTTTGCAATTCCACCCTTCCCAGGTTGCTGAAAAGGCCCAGTCAGTCTGCAGGTTGCTTGGTGAGCATGGAAGCAAAGGGAAGTTGATCATTTTGAGTGACAGTCCATTTAGACATGGCAAGTTCATGGGGCTTATTCTACCCAACTACAGAACACACGTCTGCAGTGATTGAATACTAGTGGTTCATTAAATCTGGTGTTGTTCTCCTCCGGACAGCACTGGATAGACAGCAAAATTCTCTCTCTGGCATCTACTTTTATAGTATTGCATTAGAACACATTCAGCTTGGCGTAACTGTTCTGAGATTCAGTTGTTCAGTCTTCAATTGTGATAGTATCTTTGTGCTTCAAGAAAAGAAAGTAGGGAAGGCCAGATGATTCTAAATATTTGGACATCAGAAAAATCTCTGGGTGTTGACATTGCGCAGTCTCAGCCGCGGGAGTGTGTAAGATTTGTGTCTCCAACTTCCCTTTCGTTGTCACAGAGAATATTTTTCTTAGCTTATTTAAATAGATAATAGTCTTCTTGGCGAAAGACATGTCTCTCTATATGTATTGAAGTATGTTGTTGGGAACATAAGCACATTATAATAATTTCATAGTATACACATGCTGTTTTCAGATCCCCTGTGTGCTCTTAATTGATCTTCTCAACATACGGTATGGTAAAAAGCTGTTAAGTGGGAACTGAGAAATTTCTCTTTGTCATTTTAAAAATTATATGGCTTGGCATTTGGTTTTCACATTTTATTTCTGGAGTTATTAGCTGAATATTAGAATACCAATTGAATATTCAAATTTCATCAGATGACAACAGCTGTGGCATAATTCATGGATTTTTAAAAAGTTTATTATTTAAAAACAGCTTTAACAGTTTGCCCTTGCACTATGGAAATAGAAACATTGGTAAAAACACTTAAAGCTGCTGAGACTTGAAAAGAATACAGTTAATATCTAGCTGTGATAAAGACTTGTTTTTTTCAGTTTTATAATATAAAGATAACTAATGAATAATGATGTAATGATGTGTTTTACGGTATGCCTTATCCCTCCCCTTCATTTATTGACTGCCTAATTTTGTTTCATTTGAAATAACTTATTTATGATTGTAAAATTATTCTATGTCAGCTTTATTTATAATGGGAGAAGTTGGACATATCATAAATGCCCAGTGATGGGGCATTGGTTAAATCAGTTATGGTATGTCCCTAAAATAAAGTACTTTTCAAAATTTCAAATGATGTTTTAGTAGTATATTTACTAAAATGTCTTCTCAAAAGAACAAAGGCAGTTTCAAATGATTCTGTTTTTGTTAACTAATGTGTTTGCCCCCCCTCAAATATATATTTTAAAAAGGAGCAAAATTGGGGCGCTTGGGTGGCTCAGTCAGGCAGCCGGCTGACTCTTGATTTTGGCTCAGGTCATGATTTCTAAGGGTCATTAGATCAAGCCCTGAGTTGGGCTCTGTGGTCAGCGGCGTCTACTTGAGGCTTTCTCTCTCTCTCCCTCTGCCCCTCCCCCCCAAATAAATAAATAAATCTTCAAAAAAAATAAAAAATGAAAAGGAGCAAAATAGACACCAAAAGTAACAGAGGTGACTTCTGGTAGTGAGATTATAGTGATTTAAAAAATTTTTTTCTATTCTTTGCTTATTTATGTTGCTAACTTTTTAATAATGAACATAAAGCTTCATTAAGCCCTTCAGCTATTTCTCAAATGGAACAAATCAATACTGTACATGATTATCATTGATGAACTATTGTTTTTTCTTTTTGTGTTACTCCCTATGAATTTAGAAGTACCTTTTTCTTTACTCAGAAAACATAATGGGTTTTGGGTTAATAGTTTTGTTACTTATTGCTTAACACTAATTCCCAAACTAACTGACTTACAACAACAGTATGTTATTCCTCGCGATACGTTGGGTTTGGGTACTTCTGCTTATTTTGTCTGGCTTATTCATATAGCAGCATTTATCTCAAGAGTCTCTGGGGGTGTAAGGTCCAAGGTGACCTCATTCACCTTTCTGGAGGTTGGTGCTAGCTGTTGGCTATGAACCCTGGTTCTCCTTTTTATGGCCTCCCCTCCTCCATTAGACTAGATTGGCCCCCTTTCCTACTGGTCTTCAGGCAGCCTTACCGGGCGGCAAGGGCAAGAGTGTGAAGCCTCGTGAGACGTGGACTCTGGAATGCACGTGGCATCACTTAACTGTCATGTTCCATTGGAAAATCAGGTCACAGGGCCAGTGATAACTCACAGGGTGAGAAAATAGGCTCCTCTTCATGATGGAAGGATCAAGAAAGTATTAATATCTATATTTAACTTGCCATAGAAGTGACCAAACCATTAAAGGTAGAATCCCACTTTTATTGACAAAAAGTATTTTGTGGCTCTCACATCTTGACACTATAAGTAATTCCAATGTCATATAAAAATACTCTCTTAAAACTAAAAAGTATTAAATGTTTAGGAAGTGTGAATTATCTCATTTAATCAACAGAACAACACTTAATGGTAGTTACAATTGTTTTTTATTCCATTTTACAGAGAAGGGAAATTAGGTTGAGAAATATTAGCCCTGCTGCTTAGGTCACAGCCAGTTAATGGTGGAGATAATTTTCAGATTCAGATTCTGACTCCAAAATCTGAAATCCTTAACTTTTCTCCCTTTGCTGCCCAATGCAGTAGTCACTAGCTTCATGTGGCCATCGCAGACTTTAAATTGGCTAGTCTAAATTGAGGTATGCTGTATGTATAAGATGTATACCTTTTTATGAAGACTTAATACAGAAAAGGAGTATAAAATAGCTCATTTTTTTAGATTGCTTATATATTGAAATGCATTTTTATTTGAATTGAATTAAATAAAACATTATTAAATTAATTTCACCTGTTTCTTTTTACTGTTTTCTCATGTGGCTACTAGGAAATGTAAAATTACATATGTGACTCACATCTGCGGTACACATTATATTGCAATTGGTCAGTTTTACTCTATACACTCATGCTTTTCAGTTTCTCATAGTTATTTTTTTAATTACATGGTTGGAGACCATACATGATTTCAAAGCATAATATTTAAATCTCTTTATACCGATGTATAATCTGCACTTGCCCACAATAATAATAGCAGCCTTAAAATCCAAACACAATAATAATTTAGTGTTCTGTTGTATTACATTACTGAAGAAAACTGTTACAAACTGAGTGTATATTTCTTCACGTTATTATAACATTTACAACTATCAAATAGCTTGGTGTTTTAAAAGAGTTAATTTTAAAATTTTCATTGTGTCTGTTTCCTTTGTCTATATTATTTATCTTTAATTATTCGAATGTGGGTCACATGAAAGGTTAGGATGTTTCAATTTGCCTTTATCCCTTATTTGTGTGGAAACCCAAACTGGACATCTGTGACAGCCAAAGATGCCTGCCTTCTAGTTTTCACCATTGTTCTTTCTGTTTCCCTGGGTGACCCATTCTCCCTGCTCTGATTGTCTCAGTTGAGGACTTACTGCCTGGGGAATTCACCTGTCTTGCTGTCACACTTGGCTTATTGCTTTACCGGTCCCTTGGCCAAAACCTCAGGCTGGCTGATCATTTGTACTTCTGGCACTTCATTTTCTAAATTAAGATAGGCAGATGTGTGGTTCCATACAGGGAAGGTTTTCCAGAAATCTCATGTCATTAGTAATTTGGCAATGCCAATAACTAATTTCATCAATTTCTCACGGGTTTGTACTTGGTCCTTTTATGAGCTGTGCTATTTGGAGCCCTTGAAATCTAGCTGGAGTGTTTGGTTTAAACACCCACCAGGTGAAGCAGCTCTTTGGAGCGATACTTCTTCTTGTTGGAGCGAAATTGCATGTGCCAGCTGGTCAGTTTGGTTTATAAAGTTCATCACACACAAGGTTAGAGAAACACATATGGAAAGACTGAAGGGGGAGATACAAAAATTTGAAAATCAAATGCTTAAAGTTCTGCCACTTCTGCTGTCCTTTATGAATGGTTAGGCTGTGCCTTGTTGTGTGTTTGTTTCTTTTGCTAAACTTAAATATTTTGAAAATGTGCTTATATTTCAAGAGTAGGTTGAATTCTTGTCCCCAAGGCAAATGATGCTTCCAAATAGCTAGTAGCCAAAAAAAAATCTTCAGGAACATTCCTCTTTTTGACATTTCTTGAATATTAAAACAAAAGAAGTCTATTCTTTTCTTACATTCAATAAGAAGGAATCCAGTATCTCTCTTTCTAAGACAAAATGGGAAGGCAGTTGTTTGAGAAAATAAAGTTTAACACCTGTATGGACCAGGACTTTGCAGTATTTCTTAGCATGAATAGGATATGTTCCTTCCTTCAGATACAAATTAGAAAAGGCTAGTGCCAATACCCACTGGATTCTTTATGAAGCTCATAGACCTTATCGGTTTCCTTGCTTACTAGCAATGTACCTGCTCTAAAGCATTAGCTTAAAAATTAGAATTTTCCAAATTGCCATACAGGTTTGCTGAACTAGCAGAATACATCCCTGTCATTTATTTTCCTAAGCTGTACTCCTGCTTCATTTAAAATGAAGACATCCCTTGGAACAAAATTAATCATTAATTTTTTTCCAAGTAGGCTCTTGAAAAATGTGACATTCTTAAGTAGCTAATATGTTCAGAATAAAAATGGGAAATTCTTTGGAAATCTGTTTGCAACCTACCTTTGCTCTGATTAATAGCCCTTGCAAATGTGTGCTTATTATACCATAAATATGACCTTTATAAGAACATTAGAAAAATCAAACTATGGATATGCCATGTCAGAGCCTTTTTAAATGTCAGAAAATGTAATGCTTTTAAATTAATGTGATTTTTATAATACTTAACTGTTGAGGGTATTTTTGAACTTCTTATGAATTTGGGGTTTATTAAAGATTCTTAAGGGGGTTCCATCATTGAAATAGTCAGGATCAGCTCAAATTAGATGCTAAAGAACATAAACTCCTCGGAAAGATAAAAAACAATTAACTATTTTTAGGTTTAGTGTGGCTAAGCTTGCCAAACATATAAGCTATTTACTACCTAAGTTTCTTTTAGCTCCTGACCAGAAGAGGGAACTGAGCAGCTGGAGAAGTTTTTAATCCAAGAGAGATGCTTCCTAAACACAGTGCTTGGGGGAGTATGTGTGTAAAGGGGACAGGGGGTGGAGCAGAACATGTCTGGTTTTTGTTGGACTTGATAATGATGTCTGGTGGTAGATATATAACTGGTTCAATGGGGGAGGTTTAGGTCTAAGTTGGGACATACACCTCACACAGGGTTAGATTTCTATTACTCAGTAATAAATTTACCAGGAATTTGGAGGCTTAAAATAATACTCATTTATTAGTTCACAGTTTTGTTGGTCAGAAGTCTAGCACTGGTGTGGTTGTGTTCTCTGCTCAGAGTGTCATAAGGCTGAAATCAAGATGTTGGCTGGACTAATCTGGAGACTTCGGAGGAAAAAATAAAAATCTGTTTCTAAGCTCATTCTTGCTGGCAGAATTCCATTCCTATGGCTGTAGGACTGAGGTCTCTGTTTCCTTGCTCCTGTGAGCCTGCTCCTGTTCTGAATTCCTTAACTGTATGGCCTCTAGCTACAAGCCAGCAACAGCACACTGAATCCTTTTGGTGCTTCTGTGGCCAGCAGGAGAATGTTCTTTGCTTTTAAAGGGCACCTGTGATTAGCTCAGGCCCAATCCTCCGATTCTGAGGTCATGTCACGTAGAGTAACATGATCACGGGAGTAATACCCACCAAATTCACAGTCCTGGGGATTATGCACAGTGTGTACACAGGGATGCAGGAAATCTTAGGGCCATCTTAGTATTCTGCTCAACACACATAGACACACATACTCCCGCCTGGACCTTGGGCTTATCAATTCCATTCTCTGGCCTCAGGGTTCTTAGTGTATGCTCCCTGGACCAGCAGCATCAGCATTGTCTGTCAATGAGTAAAACATGCAAATTAGCAGGCTTACTCAAGACTCCGTCAGAAACTCTAAGTAGAGCTTGGTCTCAAGAGTCTGTGTTTTAACAAATCCTCCAGGTACTTCTGATGCTCACAAAGTTTGAGAACCAACACTTTAGAGCAGGGTCAGCAAACTTACAGCTGGTGGCAGAGAACTAAATCAGGTGTGATGACTGTTTTAGTCAATAAAATTTTATTGGAACATAGTCATGTCCGTTGGTTTAAATATTATCTGTGTCTGCCTTCGCACTACAGTGGTGGAATTATAGTATAGACCATATGGTTCACAAAGCCTAGAATATTTATTATTTGGCTATTTCAAAAATAAAAAAAAAAGTTTGCCTACCCCTGCTCAGGGAGTCGATTACTTGATTGTTTAAGTCCCATCCTATTCTCGCTCGTCCTGATTTTTTTATGTCTTCCCATATAAATCCTACAAAATTGCAGATGAGATTTAGAAGCTCATTTTTAAAAAGTTTTTAAACCTTGATAGTTATTCCTATTAGAGGACCTGAAAGTGTGCCATTTCCTCCAGACATGGTTGCAACTAAAATAACTTTTCGTATTCATCCTCTGCACTTTCAGTCCTCTGTCTGCTTTTTCTGTCTTAAGTGAAAATGGAGAACATCTGTTCACCATCCTTCTTATATTACTTTTCAAATAGTCGGAGGCTATTAAGTCACACTGAGTCTCTTACCTGCAGGCAAACATTGCCAATAACTTTAGCTTTTCCCCATTCCTTCTCTTTTTCTATGTGCCTACCCTTGAATCATGTCCTTTTCTCTGCTTTGGATATTTACTAGGGTGTGCACTTCTTTCATAAGCTGTTAGACCGTGAACATACTTAACTAATCTTTCTGGCAACATTAAAATAAAACAGAACAATAAACAAATGAACCTTCCAGGAGTCCAGACTTTAGCTTTTTATTTTGTGAAGATTTCTATGTAATTGTGTTTCTTTTGACCTTACCTTTGTTTGAAGTTCACTAAATGTGGCCTAATGCCTTACTTTACACCCTTTTCTCTCCAGAATCAGTCCAACAATCAGGCTTAGTATGATTAATTCTTATGTTCTGAGGCTGGACTCATTAATGTTAAACATGTAGTATACTGGGTGCTTTTCACTGGCATTTGATATTTTTAGTTGGCCAACCAATTGGTTCAACATATTATAGGTGCCCAACTCTAATTTACAAGCTTTCTTTTTTCATTTCTGTCCATCCTGTGAATCAGTCAATGAAATCTCTGCTTTCCCTTTCTTTTAGTCATATTGAGTTTGAGCCTTAGTCTTGGTATTTTCCGATTTGTGACACTAAAAATATGCACGATTGTTTTTTGTGTGGTTGTTTTGTTTCAACTTTTTGTATTTCTTTTATCGTTCTTTGTCTGGATTCTTCCAGAACACATGTTTTTTGTATGGGTTGCAAATACATGCAGAGCTATTGTTCTGTCCCTTTTGCTTTCCCTTCTACCCCACTTTATCTGTGATGTACATTTGTGCCTTTGGTATTATGGATGTCTTTGAGGAAGAGCCAGTTTTCCTAAGCTTGCCTCTTGAGGTACGCCCTGCCATTTCCTTTAGCAGATTTAAGCCTGCTCATTTGAAATATCTCATTACTGAAATAATCACTTTTAATTTACCAATTGTACAGCCTTTACCTTTCCAGAAACATAATGAATAATATAATTTGCTCCATGCCAATCAAATTTGCATCCCATGTGCCAGAAATGTAGGGTTTTATTCATGGACTCTATTCACATAGGCTCTCTGAACATATGACTTTTTTAAAATAAAAATAAACATGTTTTGAAGAAGATTTACTTTACCATATTCTTATGTTATCAGTGAAGGACTTCAGATATTTTGTAACAGTATAATACTCTGAAATGTGATGGGAGAGTCTGAGTTCTTTGCAAACAGTTCCACTATGCTCATATCTATAGTTGGAATTTATCAATCAGTTGAGATCCTACCCAGACTAGCTAAATGAAAATGTAGCCAAGGACAATTGAAAATGGAGGACAAAATTAAAAATGAAAATACAGACTCTCCAAAACATCTACCTGGCTTTGTGGCAGTGGGCATTAAAGAAAGGCTGAGCATACAACATGGCTTTCTGTGGGGAAGAAGAAATATAAGATTGTGAGCTTGTGTATAAGAACAGAAAAGAAAGGAATTGGGTAGCACTCATGATTTGGCTAGAGGTATTTGACAAAAAGAGCCAACTAAAATTTTGGCTAGACTAATTGAATTCTTCAGCTACAAGCAGGACTGCCATAAACAATTATTATCAAGATTTCCCCAGTGCCAATATGCCATCTAAAACTGTCTGTCTGGAATAGTTGTGAAAATGTAGCAAATGGACAAGAAAGCTACTCATAAAATTAAGTGGCCTTGATTCCAGTCCATGTGAATACCAGGACATGTGACGTTTTGGTTAAAAAAAAAAGTGCCAGTCATATCTGATATTGTTAATTAAACATCACACATGGCTCTTTACTAAAAAAAAAGAAAAGAAGAAGATGGGCTTCAAACTATATGAAAATATGGAGCAAAGACCAAAGTAAGGCCAACCAATGTTCAGTGAGAAGCTGGTTTGCTTTTGTTAATAAATGCTAATATTAACAAATTGTCCTTGTTTTTACTTGATGGTTCAGAGAAATATTTTATTAAATAAGAGAAAACTATTTTTCCAAAGGGGTTGCTGAAGAGAATAGGGATGGAAAAAAGAATGTGCTCATTCCCTGGCTATTGCTTTCGTTTTATCTTTATTTAAAGGGCTTGGGATCATATTTACTTTTATTAAAACTTACCCAGTGCATTCATGACAGTGGGCAACCAATAAATATTTGATGAATGTTTGTAAGAGAGAATGAACGTGCCAAGAAGTAAATCCGAGAGGACAGAGAAGTGAGGGGCAATAAGAGAGAAGAGGTGACTGAGCAAGGAAGTAATTAAAAACAAAGCTAAGCAGGGATGACTGTGAATCAGTATTATGTCCATTTTTCCACTGACCAAAAATAATAGTAAATGTTTCCATGCTAGATTCTGAGTCAGCTATTTTAGACACAGAGCTGGTCTCTGTCTCATGCAATACTTTGTCAGATAATGTCATGCACTTAATTACTTTCCAATTTAGAAGATAGAAATAGGGACGCCTGGGTGGCTCAGTCGGTTAAGCATCTGCTTTCAGCTCGGGTCATGATCCCAGGGTCCTGAGATAGAGTCTCACATCAGGCTCCTTGCTCAGCGGGGAGCCTGCTTCTCCCTCTGCCTGCCACTTCCCCTGCTAGTGCTCTCTCTCTCTCTCTCTCTCTCTCTGTTAAATAAATAAATAAATAAATAAATAAATCTTAAAAAAAATAAAATAAATTAAAAGATAGAAATACTTCTGTGGGTTACCACGAGCTCTTCGAAGAGTGGGTGTTTCCGTATAGGACATCTTTTTGGGTAGTTTCCATTTTCTTTACAGGTTGTTTCAGTAACAGCTCTGTCTAGGTCAAGCGGGTCATTTGCATATCTGATTTGAATTTGATCATTCCCCAGATTGTCTTTCCTAACACCCCCTCTCCTGTTCCTTCCTTCCTCCCTTCTTTCCTTTTCACTCCTCTCTTTTTAATATTATTTCCTATTCCTACCACCACAGTGCTTATACATTGAAAACAGGCATCAGTGAATATTTCATGTTCTTAGTAGGAATGAACCAAATAGTATTAATGAAATTAAATGTAGTTTGCCATTTCCATTTACTCTCTTTGGATTAGTTTTCAGAGAAACGATGTCTTATTTATCCATTCATTTATTCATTCACTCAAGAACACTTAACTGCCCATAAATTTCAAAGCACTTCATTAGGCATCATGAGAAAAATTAAGGTAACACAGACATGAACACTCCCCTTCAAAAGCTTTTTATGCCATAGCCAAATAACTCCACTAGTAAATAAAAAATAAGACCCAACATAATGATTAATGATTTCAACAATAACTTCAATGAAATCAAATTTCATAAAATATTGTATATCAATTTATTTCCTATCATTTAAATAAAATAATAATGAAAACAACAATAAGAAGAGTTACTATAATTTAGTATTTACTCTGTTAAATATTTCTCATGTAATCCTTAAATCCTGTGATTTAGCTGTTATTTTCCTTAATCTATAGGAGAAGAAACTACATAGGTGTTAAGTTCCTTAGGACATGAAAATGTTGGAATTTGGATTCAGGTTTCTGATGATAAAGCCTGTTCTCATAACTACTTAAAATATTCTGTGGAAGTTTGCAAAAGATAAAATTGATTTTGGTGCTAAATGGACAGGGGGAGGGAGAAGTGGCATTTCAGCTAAACCTTGAAGGGCAGGGAGGAGTTAAATGACACAAATGTGAAAAAAATTAAACAAGTATTTTCCTTATCTCAGTTATATGATGAAGCCCCTCACTGGTATGAATAGGCAAGAAAAGGTCATAATGACATTGATAACATGGGAGACAGATAGTTAGCTCTTGGAAGGCATAATGACTTTTGAAAATGATATGCAGGACAGATCAGAATCATTCAGGAAAATGCAGGGGCAATTTCAGAAGAGACGCTTCTTGCAGAAATTTCTCTCCTCTCTCAGCAGGCATTCCTGCTCAAAGCAATTTGACTCATTCTGTTTTGTTCTTCCTTTGGGATTAATGTCCTTTCAAAAGCACAAAATAATCTTTACAATTTAAGGCAAACAGGCCCACGAATTTAAAAGGACTAACTCCAATTCTCCGTGTCTGTGATCAGAACCCCTTCTCCAGTTTCTTTTTTGGGTCGGTAGTTCTTTTGTTTAACACCGACCTTTCTGGGTTTACATTGATCAGGTCAGTCCACAGGTTTCCACTCTCTGAGACAGATCAATGAGGAAGAATAGCTATGAGGAAGCTGTATATTCTCAAGGTGTTCAATCACATCCGAGTCAGGAGGGGATCTCACAAAACATATTCACTATGTCTACAGTCACTGTTGCAGAAAGCCAAGGAATGGAAATCTCCTACTCATTGAGGAGCAAGTGCAAATCTCCAGTTGTCCTCATAACCTGGGCAAGCTTTGGCAGAGAAGTTAAATGCCCTTCTTTGTCCTCTCACCAGATTCTAACCCAGAGAAGGCTGAACACTTCGCCAAATAGCTTGGTATAAGGACACCATGAGGGTGCTTCCACTGTCCATCTTCCCACGCTTACAAAGCATTTCCAGGTGTCTTCTAACCTGATTGATAAGAGCAGAGTTTAGGATGCCTTAATGTCATCATGTTTAAGTCATTTTGAGTATCCTGTTGGGGGTAGCAAACTTTGATCAACTGAATTAGATACTGGTATGTTGTGTTGGAAGGATTCTGAGGTCCCAACTAAATATATGATTGATTGGTAACTATGCCCTGAGTACTAGAAAAGAAAGCAGCATCATGGATTTGTATCCTTGGCTTATGGGGACAATGGATAGAATATGATTTTTACCAAGAGCAGGAATATTGAAATCTGTCATTAGTGGTTGCCTTCCTACTTTGAATTAGCTGCACCAAAGTATTTAATTTCATACAGCCTCAGTTTCACTACTATAAAAATTAAATTACTAAGAGTTAACAGATTGTGAAAATTAAAATCCTATGTATATATAAAGTGCTCAAAAATTGAGAGTGGTTATTATTATTATTTTAATGTTTATTGTTATTATTTGAAATTGAATAATTCAGCGCATATAGGCCACCACACACCAGCAGAGTACGATTTAATTACTGGAATATTTTATCCTAATGGCTAAATTAAATATTTCTCTTCAAAATTTATTTAGGCCTGTGCTATCTGGATACTCAAATTCTAATTCTTCTAATAAGAAGATGAGCTTCTAGTAAATTTGTAGTCAAAGAAAAATCAGAGACAATTTCTGTGATGCCCTACATTAGCCAGTCAGTTCTGGCTCAGTCTGAGTTGAGTCAAATCAATGGGTATTAGTAGCACAAATCAGGATGTATATGTACCTCATGGCAAGCAAAGAACTAAATAATTTAGGCTGGAATTCATAGGAGGGTGAAAAGTTGATTATGGTAAGCAGAAAAAAATCTGTGTTCTCTTGTTTCCCTTGGTCTCTGGTCTTGGACTTTTGGCCAGAGCCTGGTATTCTCTGAGTTCAGGGCCACTCCAGAAGATTCTCTCAGATGGATCCTTTACTGCCCATCATCTCTCCCAACATGGCTCCCAGCAGTAACAGCTCCTAGGGATTATTTGCTTCCCCTTCATTTTAGTTTCACTTTAATCCTCGTTTTTAACTGCAGTATTTTATGATGTCTTTTATTTTATCACATTATAGATGTCCCTTTTCATTCTGTGTTACGTTTTGGTGATGGCTCCATAACCTTGGTATGATGACTTTCTCCTCCCTGAGGCTACAAGCAATTTCTGTTTTTTTTTTTTTTTTTTTTTCTGGATTTGTAAATCCTGTATCTGCTCCCTCCTAGCTATTTGAATGTGAAAACTTAGGTCCTTCACTCAGAGGCAATTTCTGTTTCCATCAGTACCTCTTTCACATTGGTGGGAATCACAACTTGGTAGGTATTTGAGAGGAAGAAGGGTGTAATATAATCAAAGAATATGGGCTTTGGAATCAGACATCTCTGGTTTCTAATTCTTCTTGGCTCTACCACTTAACAAGGTGGTTTATCTTCAGTAAATGGATCTCACTAAGTCTCTGTTTCTTCATCTGTATAATGAGAACAAGGATATCTTCATTGTTTACATAAATAATGTATATAAATTGCCATCTAGCACAGAACTTAGAATATAAAAAGTGCTCAAAATGACAGGACTTCTTATAAAAATAAAATATGGCTATGTGTATCTTCTCACTTACAATCACTTATGGACATTTTATTTTTCTTCCATTTTAAAGCCAGTCATTTTCAGGACACTATAATTACTACAATTCTGATAGTAACTGATTTTATATCTCTTCCAAGGACCAAATGTTTCAGAATTAGAAGAAAATATAAAGTTAGGTTTGTTTTAAGCAAAACCTGCCAGAAGAAACAATCACATTGGGGCCGAGACTAAACAGAGCACATGTCAGCTCCACAGGGAATGTTCTTGAGGAAACTGAAATCAGAATTTCTTTTTGCTATTATAGGATTTGTAAGAATGTTCACCAACGCAATGGAAATCAGAACTCACAGTTCCTACACCTTAGAAGCTAAGAGGTGCTACGAATGGGATGTGCCAAGTGTAGGCCCCTTAAGACAGCAAAAATGTGATTGTCACTCTTTTTAATATATCTTATTTTTATTTGGTGATGGTGATAGTGACACATTATTTCTCAATGTCACCCAGTGTTAATCCAGCTGCATTTCCTAGGAATTCTGTGTCATAACTGTTATGAAAGAAAATTCAATTGAAATGTGGGGAAAAAAATCGCAGTGAAACATTGAATGAAAACATTCACAATCAAGTGAATGCTCTAACAGATATTAGTCTTAAATTCAATTGAATTAATTATGATGGATGTAAGTTTAACTTCTACTTTGCTCTTCTGGACTGTGTAGATGAAGTGAAAGGGAAAACTAAACCAGTAACAGGTTAATTCAAACAGAAAAAATGGTATCTTTGGATGAATGCATCTGCTTAGTTCATTCAGGCTGCTTTAATGGAATACCACGGACTGGGTGGCTTATAATTAACAGCCATTTATTTCTCACAGTTCTGGAGCCTGGTAAGTCCAAGATCAAAGCACAGGCAGATTTGGTGTCTGGTAAGGCCTACTTTCTGGTGCACAGACTTCTGCCTCACATGTGGAAGGGGCAGGATTCTTTCTGGGGCCTCTTCAGTAAAGGCACTAATCCCATTCTTAAGGGCTCCACCCTCATGACCTAAACACGGCCAAAGGCCCCACCTCCAAATACCATCACACTGGGGGCTGGGTTTCAACATATTAATTTAGGGAGGGGCACAAACATTCAGTCTATTGCGTTATGGTATCTGGTAGATTCAATATATGCATAATATGCAATATACTGGATTATAAGCACCAATGGAGCAAGAAACTGAAATTGCTTCTTGAATATTCCAGTGCCTTACAAATGAGTCCCTCTCAGTACACATTCATTTGATTTGCTTTGGCAAAGTTTAATTTAAATCAGTTTTTTGTTTATAGAATTTGTTGTTCTCTTTTACACGTCATCAAAAAAATGGCAATATCTGAATAAAATGTAGCTATAATGGCTTAAACTCTGGAAGCAGAATGTTTGGTGTCAAATTTTGGCGTTACACCTTACTAATGGTGTGACCTTGAGCAATTGTCTTTAACCTCATCATTATTCCTTTTTTTTTTTTTTAATTCAAAAGGCTATGAAAGGACAAAGGAGCTATATACTACGTAGAGTTCTCTGCACAGTTCCCCTTGTGCAGGAGCTGAAATGTAATTGCTTTTAGGCTGATGGAGGAAAAGGGAGTTGTTTAAAAGACAGAATAAATTCACACCTAAAAATGAAATCCATGGTTAAGAAACTTATGTTGAGAGAAAATGCTAATAAAATTATGTTATAAACAGATTAGAGCCTTTTATGTTTAGACCATGTATTTAGTTTTTTTTTTTTTTAAAGAAAAGAATCAACAATGGAAGCTTAATTGAACTAATTATTGGTCTAAAAATTGGACTAAAAATATATGATAAAATGTTCCTTGCCTTTTAGCAATACACACCAATAAACTCTGTTAGTTTAGGGTGCCTGGGTGGCTCAGTTGGTTAAGCATCTGCCTTCGGCTCATGTCATGATCCTGGGGTCCTGGGATGGAGTCCCGCATCAGGCTTCTCCCTCTGCCTCTCTTTCTCTATCTTCATGAATAAATAAATAAAATCTTTAAAAAAATGTTCTCTGATAGTTTAGTCCCCATTTATGTTCTCTTCTTCCAGGAAGTTGCTGGTTAGTTTGCCTCTAGGCAGACATATTCTCCCCCTCTCATCTTGCTCTTTCCAGTCCTTCTGGGTCTTTCTCACTGGGCTAAGGATCGGATTGTCAAGGTGTAGGCTTAGGCCCGGGCCTCTTCTAATGCTTCCCAGGGAAATCTTTCTCATGTCCAGATTTCCTATCTGATGACTCTCCAGTGTTTGCTCAGAGTGGAATCTGCCCAGAACTGGCCTCTAAGCAGTGGGCCCTCTTATCCAATGGCTACTTTTCCACTTAGACCTCAGGTTCATTAGGTCAAAAACTTAGCTTGTCTTCTTCTCTTAGATTTGCTCTTCTTGTCAACTAATAGCTTCACCATTTACATAATAAAAATACTACTTAAGATAAATGGAGGTGGTGTGTAATTCTTACTTAACTCATTTTGTTTTATTGTTTTTTAAAGATTTTATTTATTTATTTGAGATTGAGAGGGAGACAGAAGAGCAGGGGCAGAGGGAGAGGGAGAAGCAGGCTCTCCGCTGAGCAGGGAGCCTGAGGGACACAGGGCTCACTCCCACCCAGGACCCCAGCTGGGATCAAGATCTGAGCCGAAGGCAGCCACTTAACCAACTGAACTACCCAGGTGCCCCCTTATTTAACTCATTTTAATAGTACTGGGAGAACTACACCACACCATTTAAGCTCAGGAGACGTTTTATTAATACCTTGGATCACATTTAGTATCTACACAGATTGGCAAGGACTTGGAGATGAAACAAAGAATGCAACACAATTATGAGAAGAAGAAAAAAAAAAAAAAAAAAACATGAGGGAAGATATTTATCAGGCTCTGGAGGAACTGCATGTCCAGCTCTACAGGCATAGGAAGGTTCATGCAGGTAAGTCCCAGTTGAAAGGCACAGATCATGGAACAGCAATGCCAAGGACCTCTTTAGAGTGAGGTGACTAAAACCTAGATATTATGAGCAAAATTACCCTGAGAGACAGATGTAGTTAGGCAGGTTTAACTGCCTATGTTAGCTGGATTTCAACACTTGGCTCTTACTGCAACTGCATTGTGACACACTTTGTTTCATTAAATAAAAGTGTTGTGATAGCACTCTCAAAGAGTATCAGATATGAATAAACATTCATTTGCCCTAGGACTGGCTCTTTTTGCATCCTTGGTTTGAAAATGTGGTATCATTTTTATCCAAAGCACTCATTATTCATTAATATTGATTTTAGCATTAAACATTTTTTTTTTTAATTAGGTTTCTCATTGAGTATTATCATCATTGATCACACATAAAGATTCATATTGGCCATTGTTTTCTCCAGGAGTGGACAAGTAATCCTTTTTCGTATGATTCCAACAGTGTCTGCCTTCTGACAGTGGCCACATTTGGCTCTTGGAAAGCTTTCCTCCTCAATCCCAGACGGAGAAGAAACCAGGAGAAAGCAAGACTTTCTCTCTGATCAGCAAGACATTCTGAAACAGGCTGTATCAGGCACCTTATCTGTAAATTACTCATCACTCAAAAATGTTGGCTTTGCTCTGGAGCTGTAATGGGCCAATAGAACCTTCTGCGATGATAGAAATGTTTTCTAACTGCTGCATACGACATGGTAGCCTCTAGCCACATGTGGCTATTCAGCATTTAAATGTGGCTAGTGTGGCTGAGAAACTGGATTTTTAATTTTACTAATTTTTATTTAAAATAGCCACACATGGCTAATGACTACCGTATTGGACACCTTGGTACTAGAGCATCTTTATTACTACTTATAATTTATTTTGTGAAATTAAATCTTGGGCAATTCCTCTTGAGGAAAATTTTACATTTTTACATCTTATGTCCCTGGTACTGAGTTGAGAGGAATTTTTCAAGCAAAATCTTTTGACTTCCTGTGAGCAGGTACTAATCCTGAGTTATGTACCCTTTGACAGAGGGGCTGAAGTACAGGAGTAAAAGCCTAAAACTCCTTACTCTGACAGTACTAACAGATTTTTCTGCAGTGTTTCCCAGGCACCAGAAATTGTCATGACAGTTAGCTAAATAAATAAGAGATTCTACTTTTCTTCTAGTGAAGACTTGACTCAGGATATTGGCAACTAGATAATAGCATTTTTTTTTTTTTAATTCTGGTCATGACATTCACTGACAGTGACAGAGAAAGCAATGTTAGCTAGTCCTTCTTAGGTTCCTTCCAAAATGAGTTTTGAGGTGATTTACTGAAATGCTAAAATACCACAACGTAAGATGAAAAAATACGGAATTTGGATAAGGGGAAACATGGCTGGCTCACATGTGTTCTCTTTCATGGTTTAAGATGGAGTCCTGACCATTGACTCGGGCTAATGTTTCTGAATCAGTGTTTCCAGAGTGATGCTCCAGTTGCCCTGACTCATATTCCTATTCTCACCTGATCCCTCTCTGTGGTCAAGAACAGGATGTGAGAGCGCAGCCACCGTCCTGTGTGGCTTAGTGCTGCCACCTGCCTGTGAATCAGACCTTGCTTTAACACTGGAATTGACCTGCCAAGGGCCAGTCACTTTAGGCCAATGAGGACCTTCATCCTGAGGGAGAAAGTGCTGGGTCAACTTTCCAAAACCTAGCAGGTAAATCGACAATCTAAAATAGGAAGGAAATGAAAGTAATAGAAGAAAAATGTGAAAAGTCACATTAAATCCAGATTTTATTTCAAAATAAGTTTCTAGTTTTATCATTCAGTTGGGAACAATATTTAAACAAAGATCAGAACTGAATGGGACTTGGATCACTGGGTTTATGGGAACATGGTAAACATAAGTTTTCTAGCCAGAAAGTTGAAAAATCATCATAACACTGAAGTACCCAACGAAGAACCTTGAGCATTTGAGAGGCAGTCACACAAGGGAATACAACAAACACGTATTTATTTTTCTGATTTGGCAAGTAGATGTTAAAGAATGCAAACTTGAGGGCTTTTGAAACATATCTGATATGATATGCATGTCTTTCTGGATTCTTTCTCAAATATAGGGCAGTGCCAGGATGTTCCCATGGTAGATAAATATCTGCGATAAATACTGAATATTCCTTTATCGTAGTCTTTACAAGGAATGTGTTTATTGGGTTTTTTTTTTTTTTTTTAAGCAGTAATAAAAATTTCAAGATTTCTCATTTTAATGCATTACGTCTGGCTGCAAAGGAGCTGCTTGCCTTATATGGCAAAACTGACTTTGTAGAGTGTTCCTTTTACTGCTATTTTGTTGATTTTTGTGGTTCTTTTAATTTAAAAGCTATTTGCATCAGTACTTTGAAAATTCTTAAGGTCACTCGGATTCACAACAAATGCCATTTCTTACCTGTGTGATTTTAAGTAAGATATTTTGCTTCATAGAGCTTTGGCTTTTGAGCTCGTAAATTGAGTATTACAGTAGATACATGCAGAATTGTTGTGCATTTTATTATTTTTTATTTTTTTAAGTTTTTATTTAAATTCCAGTTTGTTAACATACAGCGTAATATTAGTTTAAGGTGCACAATTTAGTGATTCAGTACCTACATACAGCACCCAGGGCTCATCACAAGTCCCTCCTTAATCCCCTTCCCCTATTTCACCCATCCCCCACCCACCTCCCCTCTGGTAACCATCAGTTTGTTGGTGTGCATTTTAAAGGAATTAAGGGATAGCAGACATGGTCCATGCAATTACTCAGTAGATTCATAAAATTTAGCTGTATTCTCTACACTCATTCCCACCCATGCCGGCTGGCCGATTTCACAGCACTCTATGGCCAGTGTTTTGTGTCAAATCAACTTTTACCTTTATGCCCCCAATACTCATTTGTTTTCTACTTCATGATAGTGGTATCAGATCTAAATTTTTTATGTCTACCATCCCATAGACCCCGGAATTCCTAGTGCACCTTTCCTTCCCGCAATGCACATGGCAAATTCTAACTGAAGTAGTTGGAAATAGATGTGAGTAGTGTTCCATGTGAATTCATAGTTGCTTCACAAGTAACTACTTAGGACTTGATACTACTTAAAATGCTCTTGGTGTTTTCCTGTTAGGTATGAATATTCTAAGTGCTTTACTGGTTTAATCATAGCTCACTATTGAAATATATATATTATATTTGTAGATAAGTATAAATATAATTATTTATATATTTAATATATAAATTAATGTGTATTTTTAATAAAAATATATAGTTAAATTTATATATATACATATATGTGTGTGTGTGTGTGTGTGTGTGTGTGTGTGTATAAAACTGATGGTTAAGGATAAAGATACCATGGAAATTATTTATCTGATCAGGAAATTGAGGATTTCTGCTGCTTTTATAAATGTAGACTTAAAAAATATTTTCATATATTATAT
The DNA here is from genome assembly GCF_004348235.1 of Phoca vitulina. Classification (NCBI taxonomy): domain Eukaryota; kingdom Metazoa; phylum Chordata; class Mammalia; order Carnivora; family Phocidae; genus Phoca; species Phoca vitulina. The sequence continues at coordinate 31,820,216 of NW_022589713.1, read as the reverse complement.
AATAATCATATATGTTAATATATTTATATACATATTTATACATGTATATATAATTATATATTTGTTATATATATATATATATACATATATATGATTCCCAGTCCTAAAGCATACACGGTTTTGAATATTTAACAGCTGCAACCCTTGATTATTTTGAACTTCAGTTTTGTCGTTTGGAGAAATGAAAGATTAAGTAGTAGGTTAAGCTGTCAGGCTGTCAGACAGGACATCTGTGACTGTTTGATAAACCCTGAGTGCCTGAATGGATCAAGTGCAGAAGTTCAAGGTTAAAAGTGTTATATTACAGAAAGAACACTGTCCCACTCTGAAGGAGTATTTCAAAATATTGATTTACAAAGTATCCTCTTTGTGAAGACTGTTTCTGCAGGGGTCAAAATAAACAAAGTGAACGGTATGAACATGCTTTTAAAATTGTCTTGATTGACTGCTTTCAGAGAGCCCCAATTTGTGTCTGGAGGAATTTGAACAGCTCCTTTGGAATTTATTAGGTTCATTAAGAAATACATGCCTCACTTAGTGAGCGCCAATTGGCCACGCATTGGGCTGGGCACTGTATACATAATATCTCTAATAAGATAGGCTTCAAGTGACAACTGGCTTAGAATTCCTTTTTTTCTGTATGAATTATTAAAATGAACATTTCCAAATTTATATTTTAATTGATTTTCAGAAATGCAAACTTTTGAAGTGAATGTATCTTACTCTGTCACATAATCTTTATTAACAACTAGTCTATTAACAAGTAAGTTACTCATGTATTTTTTCAAATTCATGTTTGTACTTTTGTGAATATACAGCTGTCTTATGAATACACCAAGGTAATATTTAATGTTTGCTCCATAGTTCAGTTCTCAATTCTAAATATAACCCAGCAGAAATAAACATAAAAAAGGGACAGAGAAATTTTGTGAGCTTTAATGATTATCTTATTTACTGTATTTACCTAAATTATTCAATACCTTAGTGTCTAACATTCTATACTCAATGAATGTTTTTATTTGCTGACTTTCATGGTATGTTAGAAATTTGGTATATGGAGAGATATTAACTGCTCTGAAATCAGAATAATTTAATTGTTAAAATCGCATAGGCTATGAAAGAGGTGGTGCTAGACTTAGGTAGGTAGGGTTTCAAACATAAAAGGTATGAGCTTATATTTTTTTTCAGTCTCCGCTCATGGAGGCTTCAAAATGCTTTCCTCAAATCAAGAATACCAATATTTCCAGAAGTGTGACATTCCAATGAATGAAGTGACACTGTTAATAAACAATAACAACAAGACTACTCTTTTTTAACATATAGTAATGCCTACAAATTCATTGTGTATTTTGATGTTTATTATTGTTAAGGTCATTTTATAATAAAGAAAATAATAATAAATGTATATTTGTATCCTAAATGCAGTAGTTTCTGTTAAAAAATGAAGAAATGAAATAGTTGTTTTCTCAAGGAGAGTATTTTAACCTGCTTTACAAATGAAATATGTTTCATTTGATGATTTTGATTTTGTGCTCTTTGCAAATAATATTCTTGCTGCTGAGCGTGTACAGATTGGTGCAAGGCAATATTTCAGGACATATCCAAATTTTAAAAGTAGAAATGGTGGTCACAGATAATTTTTAAGAGAGAGCTTCAGTTTTATACCTCAGTATCAGCGTTATGGATTTTGTGGCAAGTATCTATTTTAGAATAAAGCAATTCAACATTTCACTTAGACTCATAATAGTTACACCCTGCTGTCCAAGAACTGGAAGTGGACTCAGACTTTATTAGAGACCATCTTCTGTGAGGAGTGAGGCATACAGGACCGGGCAGAGGGAAAAGTTGAGCTGTGAGGCAGTCGCAACAGAGGCCTCAGTCTATCCTAGATCTTATGAGGAGGTCTAGAGCAGAAGTACAGGTTCAGAGTCATCCTGCCTTGAGGCATAAAGAAGAAGCCACGACACCCCTGTTACCAATCAGTCACTGCACGCTGGAAGACTTTGACCTGGGCTGAGGCAGCACCCTCTGGCCCAAGGCAATGTGTGTGCAGATTCTCAGTGTGAGTTATCAGCTACCAGCTCTTCCCAGCTCTGCCAGGAGCTGGGGAAGGGGGCGGTGGAAGCACACTGCAGCACCTACTACACCTGTATTTGCACAGCTAGTAGCCAAAATGTGTGTAGTCACACATGTGCTCCGCTCTCCAACCGTCTTTTTGGTTTACCTCTTCAAACAGCTAAGAAGAGATGGGCTCAAATAATTTGCCTAGGTTCCCCAAATTTTATGACTCTTCCTTGATATTTTTGCATCCTTATTAAGGAAAACCCAGTGGCAACATTGAGAGAAGGTCTTTAGCTGCATGTATAAGTTAAATGAAATGCATATCTCGGAGGAAGAGAGGTGGGACTTAACTTTATCAAGCAGTCAATCAACTTTGTGCCTCTCATTGTGTTGGATAAAATAAATAAGCTTGAGCTATCTTTTTAACATTTTTGGTCATCCTGAACCAGAGGGGGACTTATAAATGAAATAATTACAGAATATGTTCCTGCTGAATTGCATTCTTTTAATTACAAGAATGGAACATTTCAATGGAAGCTACATTAACAACCAAAGAGTTTTCCAACTTATTTTTTCTTCATAATATTATGTTAGCCCTTACTTGATTTCTGATATTTTAGACTCAAACAAGGTAATGGATATATATGAACACCTTTTGCAAAGAGTGATGTGTGACACAGATAAAAATAATATAAAATTATTCATTAAAGCTCACTATTATTTGTGCTCACGTTAAACTATATCATTGATTTCCACCCAGACATATTTTACTTTGAGTTTTCTAAAGACATACTGACCAAAAACTTGTTTTGTTTCTTTAACTTTTTATCAAAAGAAATTTTTAGTAATACTAAACTCAAGACAAAACTATGACCAAAGTTTTATGGATGCTCTCTCTAAGAAAGTTTAGACACCCACACTCAATATACTGACAGGTGGACAATAAAACACATTTATGGTGTGCTCTGGTGAATGTAGACTTGTTATTTTTTGCTTTTATCTATGCTTGCTTTAATATCTGTCCTCTATTTTCTGACTTGTACTACTTTTTATTTTAATTGGTTTGCTGATTCAAACTTGTTGCCGTTGGCCTTGCTGTTGTTAAGGAATGTTTTAAAAGGGAAGTGAAAAGAGTGGTAAAAATACTGGTTTTGTTAATTTGGCTCCAGCTGATTTTATACCTGGAAATAGGAGAGTTAATGGGTTTTTTGTATGGTTAATTACATCTTGTGCTGATGGCTTCTGTTGTAGGCATTAAGTCACCCACCTTGTTAACCGATCTACTGGTCTAGTAGGGTTAGATTTGCCATTGGGGAATCATTTTTAGAATGTTTACCTTGTGTTCAGATAACTGATTGAAGGCAGGATGATGGTTGTGTCCAGTTGACCAGAGAAGTGATTGTGAGATTTTTAAAGATTATTCCTATGGGTCTCACTCTACTTTGTTTTGAAAACAAAATGGCAGGCAAGTGAGTGGCACAGACATGAGCCTCTCTTCTCTCTTCTGCCTCTTAGGGTTCTTTTCCATGAGAAAGGAAAAATCCCACTGTGCTTTTTTTCCTAATGCTTCTTGGATTTTCACCAGCAGGTTTTTACAGTCTGTTGCTTGCCTCTCAGATTAGAAGAATGCTGGCATATTTTAACGGTTTCCTAGGATTCAAACAGCCTTTAATTAAGAGCAAATTGATGTTTTGGAATGTTACCAAAATATGGGAGACTGAACACTGAGATGGGCTTCTTTCCTTCCAGCTTCTGAGTGCATGGAGCCCTATAATGGGGAGTGGGGGAGAAGGGTGGGGGTGCTCCGTTGCAAACAGCTGGTTGCCTACTAGTATGCAAAGGGTGTCTTTGTTGGCATAATATTCCCACTGCTTGCTCATTGGTGGCCTTCTAAATTCCACCTACTCACAACTGGGAAGGAGGTAGGTAGTCATAGAATGCTCAAAGCTGCCAGGGTGCTGAACAGTTCAGGGACTGCTTGGTTTGTAGCTGGGTTCACTTGTTTTAATCCTCCAGTTGCCAGGGCAGTAACATATGGCTGCCTGTATTTGTGGTTAAGTTTCTTTTCCATGCCAAGTTCATGTCTTCTTGCTGCCAGAGTTTTGGATGTGGTGGAAAAGAGCAGTTCTGTAAAGTAATCACTTAGACTCGATGCATATTCTGAGTAGAAGTTCGTTTTCAAAGAGGGATGAGAGTGCAACGGAGGGAGGGGTTTTCCTTTTGAATCAAGGGATCTTAGTGAAAGAGTTGTTGCTGATCCAATCCAGAGCTGTAGGCCAGAAAGGAAGGATAGATGGTAGAGTATGAAATGTTGGAAATGGTAACTGTTACTTACACAACTGTACAGTTACTATCTGAGGAGGGAAAGGGAGCAGCTTAACTAGCTCCCTCTGCCTAATGGCAGATCCGCTCATTGACCACTTCCTAGCTGAGGCCACTACACTCCCTGTCTTGTTTTTTCCAGTGACCCACAAAGCTGGCCTTTTGGGCTCAAAAGACACCTTGATGGTTTTTTGTTTTTGTTTTTAGCATGCACAATGTCGCTGATTGCTCCCTTTGCTCTCGTCTCTGCAGGTGGTACCTGCCAGAGCCCTGCTCTCCCAGCCCTGGTCCGTCCACCAGCCCCTCCTCTGCAACCTTCGCTGGATATCAAACCCTTTCTTCCCTTTCCTCTGGACACGGCAGCGGCAGTCAACCTCTTCCCCAATTTTAATGCGGTAAGTCCCCAGGTCACATTTGCATGTGGCCGAGTGGTAAGTGCCAGGAGTACTTTGTTGTTGTTGCTATTGTTGCTTTCCTTTTTTTGAAAGAAAGGATTATTTTAGTTTTTCAAATTAATGCTCATATAAAATGTTTTGTTAGTTCTCAGAGGAGAGTCTGCTGCAGGGTCCTTTCAATACAGTAGTTGAGGTCAGAGAGTTCCTTTTTTATAGCTGAGCCTTTGGGACTTGTTATGAACAATAAATTCATTTGGCCGCAAAGTTGTAACCTTGGTGCAGAATAGAAAAGGAAGTTGACCCAATAGAAATAAGAGTAGTCCTGATGTGCCAGGGGTAAGTTGGTCACTACCTCCATTTTGCTGTTATCATTTATTCCATGGATGGTCTGAAAGCTACAAGGTAGCTGGTTGTCTGGTTATATAAGGTCCCCAGAGCCAGGCTCCTTCAAGGGAAAATGAAAAGAGATTTAATCCAACTGGGTTGGTCTTGAGTTCATGTCTCCCATTTAGAGTCTTTCTGGGTAATACTAATGATTCCATTATTTTGTTGGAATCATTAAAACTTAATGAATTTATTAAAGAGAACATTAGAATTCAAGTAAGTGTCTAAAAACTTGAACGAGTTTCTTCTGAGTCCTACACTTTAATTTTCAAATCTGTTGCTTCTTTTCTAATTTAATAAAGAGGACCCCGATAAGCACAATAGTGATGCATTCCATTTGCAGAGCACTTTTTTCCCCCTTAACTTAAAGCAACTCAGCATTCTGGTGGTAGGAGGGTTTCTTTTGTTTGTTTTACTTTTTTTGTCTTGTTTTGTTTTCCCTTCTTACCGTGTCACAGTTGCTCAGGTTAGGTCTTTCTTAAATTACTTTGTTTTTTGGGCTTTGTTAATGGCCTTCTCAGCACAAGTTCAATTACTTGCTTCTATTTTCACTCTTAGCATATCTTTGTAAGTTGACAGATTCCTCATATTCATCATCATCTCTTTTGGTACAGGCAGTGAAAGTATTCTTATGATGAAAATAGAAATAAGGGTTGAAAAGGTTAGAAACCCATGACTATTTTTTTCCTAATATCATCTGATTCAGATTTCAGCAGTTTGTCATAATGGAGGTCTGAGCTTATCAATGACAGGGTGTGTCAACACAACCAGAGCAAAGAGGATTAAGATGGTAGGTCACTGAATGCCCAGTGATCTAAATAATACAGATTTCTTATTGCAACATCTTGCTTCCATGATGGATTTTTTAAAATCTTCCCACAGTTAGATCATTCTCTTTCAGGAGATGGAAGTGGGTCTTATTTTCTTTAATAATACTTCATCCTGGGGACTCTGGTCATTCCAGGGACATGGTCCAATTATATGCTAGTCCTCGCTAAAGGGCAAGGGAGAATCAGAATGATCACGTTGCTCTTTTAGGGGTGAGGGGTTTTCCATGGGAATCTTATTTTGAAATTGATGGAGCATAAATGGAGGAGCATTAAGATCACGTTTCCAAAGTAAAGATTTCTAATCCTAGGCATTTCAATAAGTGTAGAGAAAAAATTGCTCAGCATCAAACTCTCTGATTTTTAAATGACCACACTAAAGTCCCATGGGTTCCCTTTCTCTGCTGTTCAGTTAAGTGGCTTCCTGGCACAGTCTTGCTTCCCAGACGCCCAGAGATGATCCATCAAGGTGCATTACCTGGCCTCTAAGACCACTTGGCATCCTGTCAGTTAGGTCTCATGTCAGCTTTAGAACAGTTGAGGTGAAATTCCTGGAAGGCTGTAAAAAGCTGAGTTTTAAAATTTCGGTTTGCCATTTGAGAAACATTAAAAGCAATATTAATTTGATTGATGAATATTGTTTGTCATAAAAAACAAAGATGAGTGATTGGCTGAGCTATTTGACACTCAGCAAGTTTCTTTATCCTCTTTGCTACTATTTACCCTTCTTTAAAATAAAGGGAGTGGACCTAATAATCTCTTCCTTTGGGGTTTATTTCATTCATATATTTGCGCTTTTGTGGGCCAAGGCAGCATTGTGTGATGGTCAAGCTGGATCCTGTAACTAGACTGACTGTTCGAATCTCAAAGTTGCTGCTTATCATCAATATGACCTCGGGCAAGTGACATAACTCCCATGTATCTCAGTATCTTCATCTATAAAATGGGACTAATAATTAACCTACTTCTTAGGCATGTGGTAATGCTTGTGTGTGCTGAATAATGTAAAAGGCGAAAGATTTATGCGTTTTGAAGAGAAACCGGAGTATGTGTGCTGAATAACGTAAAACAGCACTCAACACATAGCAAGCACTATTTGAGTGATAGCCATTATGTTCATGCATAGGCTGTGAACTCTTCTTTTTTTTTTTTTTTTTTGAATGTGGCAGTTCATTGACTGATAGCAGAAGTTTGACTTGATTCTTTTTCCTCTATGATGGATTTTGACTTCTGTTTGTATTTGTTCCATTTAAATAAAGAGACCCTCTGTTGCTACACATAATTGTTATTTCCTTTCAGTGCTAGTCAAGCTGCGACAACCAAGGATTAAGCCACTCCTTGTTTCTTACTGAGGGGGGAATGGTGGTAAAGCCCATAATCAGGTGACTTTGGACTCAGAGTTAGAGTATAGAGTGTTTCTTTAAGTAATAGCCTGACTTCTTGATTTTATAGCAGGTGTGAATCTCAATCCACGAATTCAGGGTGTATGAAACATAATTTTTTATTGCTGTAAATTGATTTTATTTCTGATTCAAAAGACCATTTTACGGTGAAGGGAAATGCAATTTAATTCTGTTTCAGGGTGTGCTGAGATTGTAGAATCTAACAGGCTATCCATCCAACTCTTGGTGGGACACTCCTCTGTTCATTAAGTTATTTACCTACAAAGGCATTCATAGATGGTCAGCACCTGTTTAGCATGGCTATTTAAGTCCCCAGCTCCCAACTTTAGACACACAAACTTTGCGAGGCTGTTGGTGGTCCCTTCTGCCTAGATGTGCCAAACTGCTCTTATCTCTTTGCCAAGAAAATGATGAACCATCTGCCACCGAACAACCTTCCTGCATCAGACCTTTTTGAAGCAAGTTCATGACAATCACAGACTGACTGCCTGTTATATCTCTCCACTGAGGCTTTGTGTATGGAATCATCTGTCACTTGGGGGTAGGGTGGGGCAGAATGGTGAAAGGAAAAAAAATGAAATACAATCATGGAAACATAAATGGATATCCCTGATTATTATCCTTCTACAAGAGCATAAGCCACTAGGTTTGGATGTAAGTCAAGTAGAATAATGAAACATCTGTAAAAACATGCATAGTTAGAAGGGAAAGGAAAACAGGTGGAGAATCTGAGCTTGGATATGGATATAAAAGAGGACATTTGATAAAACATTAGGATCCCTCAGTCTACTCAAAGTCAATTTTTTAAAGATTAGCAACAGAAACTGTTCTCTTGACCTAAGGATGTTGTATCCTGGTTGTTTTGGTAGCTTTCAGACAAGAGAAAGCTTTCCTTGAATTCCTCATGTACCCCCTACCCTGCCCCTCAATCTTTTAAGACATTGGAGTTTCAGTGCTTAGGACCATTCTGATCCCATTCTGCATCAGCATTTCTTGAAAGGAACCAATCCTGGAAGTAGGTAGATGATGTTTAGGAAAGAAATATTAGGAAGTGGTATGAATATGGCCCATTCAATCAATTGCTCTTAATTAAACATCACTATGTGGCAGGAATAGTGATAATAAAAATTATATTCTGATGTCTGCCCTGAAATAATTCAATTTATAAGGGAAGCTGAACAAATAAATATTTGTAAATATGGGTGGCTTTTATGAAGAAAGATGTATAGGATAGAATGGCAGGTTGGGGACAAGAGTGGAAGGCTGTGTGGTTGGCTTAGTTGGGGGTTGGTGAGAAAAATAGAAACTATTCTAGGCATGTAAACAGGAAGGCCTTAATATAAGGATTTAGGTGCTTACAAAGTCTTTGGAGGTGCTGGGCAGGCAAACAAAGGTCAGAGAAGGCTATTGTTGGCTCTCAATTTTTGTGCTTACTTTCATGGAATCAGGAAGTTGCAGAAATACAAGATGCTCAGTAATCCCAGTTACTTTCATCCAAATCCCATGAAATGCCTCTCTTTATGGGATCCATGCCTGAATACTGCTGGCAGAGACCCATGGGAATGTAACCCTAGGGCTTCCAGTCCTTGTGATGTAAGGAAGAGCACAGAAGAGGGAAGGCGGTGCTGAGTTGCCAATAGATGACATGATGGCAGAATGGAAAGGTTTATGCATAATCAGAAAACCTGAGCATGTTTGCAACCATGGACAAGAGGCTAAATCCTTTGGAGCCTCAGTGTCCTGTTCTGTAAAATGAGAATGAATAAATTTCTCTTAGGTTTGTGATGGGAGGGATAGCTGAATTTTAAAATGCTGGAGATTGAAGCTGAGAAGTAGCTTGGGTTACTTAGGATATTGTTTAGAATGGGAGCTGATCATCAAAAAATGCCTATACTCCTTGACAATTTTCTCCTTGGGTCTCAGAGTTGCCCCTTTGTTTTTCATTTCTCTAACATATTTTCTTCATATCCTCATCAGTAGTTATAACAATAATGAACCTTCAAAATTTTGCTGAAAATGTGCAGCTTTGGGGGAATGTGTTCATGGGGACTGCCTGTATGGCTGACCGTATGCCCCACCCCTTCCATGGTTATGTTTCCTGTTGGCATAAAGGTTAAATGAGTAAACTGACCTAATCACCTGCATATACCAGATTCTCAGTAAATATTGAGGTCTTCCTCCTTCCAGGAGAAGCATGAAAAAGAACAAGATCACAAAGAGGGCCCAAAGGCAGAAAGATAGGCAAATAAAGAGAGTAACTATTTGCTTTCAGTTAGCCTAGGCTAATACCCCCCTCCCTTTTTTTTAAGTTTATTTATTTTTAGTAATCTCTACACCCAACATGGGGCTCAAAGTCATGACACCAAGATCAAGAGTTACATGCTTTTCTGACTGAGGCATCCAGGTCCCCCATATTCTTTAACATTCAAAAAAATAAATCAATGTAGAAATGTTGACTCTGTGTTACTCCTCTCTATGAGATGATTTCATTAGGGGAGAGGAAGCCAATGGGGGAGACAGAGTTGGGGAAAGAGATACTGAGAAAGATCAGATCTTAGCATCCAACTCTACTCTAATTCCTCCTTTTTCTCAGAAAACAAGAGTTACCCTAGACACTTGAGTGTGGTGTTAGTTTCAGTTCAGAAGTGTTATCAGTTGTGTGGAGGGGGACAGGAAGGTAAAATTTATGTGATTTATAGCAGCACTTCTCATACTTTATGGTGCATGTGAATCACTGGGGGAATCATGTTAAAATGCAGGTTCTTATTTAGTAGTTCAGGTTTGGGACCTCAGATTTTGAACATCTGTGGGTATTGGGAGGGGAAGCAGGGGAATGTTTAAATACACTGGACAATTCTCACACTCCTGGAGCCTATTTCTTTATTCATTCAACAAAAGTTTATTGAGGACTGACCATGTGCCAGGCCCTTCAGAATCAGCAGTAAATCTAACAGGCTAAATTTCTGTCATTGTGGAACTTACTTTTTAATGTTTGTGTGGTGGGGTGTTAGGGAAGTTTGAAGTATTGGAAGCTATAGCTCTATGTCAAGCATAATCCTTCTGTGGTTGTGTTTCATCTCCCAGAAATATTGTGAGCCTCGCTTGTAGGGTGACCCTGTGCAGGACTTTGGCTACAGCTGTCATTTATTAAATGCTTATTATGTGCCAGGTGTCTGACACTATCACCTGCCTCCCAACTGGTTAAAAGCAAAAATTATCTATGGAGCTTTAAAGCTTTTCTGTGTGTCACAGTTCCAAAATTGTTAGTGAGAAAAACACATGACTGAGTTTTTTTATTCACTTATTCATTCAATAATTTATTCATTCTACAAACTTTTGAGTCCCATGAAATAATTCTATATATTGAGACATGGGCCTCTTGAAAATAATAGCTCCATCAAAGATGCCTTTTTTTTTATTATGTTATGTTAGTCACCATACATTACATCATTAGTTTTTGATGTAGTGTTCCATGATTCATTGTTTGTGCATAACACCCAGTGCTCCATGCAGAACGTGCCCTCCTTAATACCCATCACCAGGCTAACCCATCCCCCTTCCCCCTCCCCTCTAGAACCCTCAGTTTGTTTCCTGGAGTCCATAGTCTCTCACAGTTCATCTCCCCCTCTGATTCTACCCCCCCCTTAAGTTTTCCCTTCCTTCTCCTAATGTCCTCCATGCCATTCCTTATGTTCCACATATAAGTGAAACCATATGACAGTTGTCTTTCTCTGTTTGGCTTATTTCACTTAGCATAATCTCCTCCAGTTCTATCCATGTCGATACAAATGGTGGGTATTCATCCTTTCTGATGGCTGAGTAATATTCCGTTGTATATATGGACCACATCTTCTTTATCCATTCATCTGTTGAAGGGCATCTCGGCTCCTTCCACAGTTTGGCTATTGTGGACATTGCTGCTATGAACATTGGGGTGCATGTGGCCCTTCTTTTCACTATATCTGTATCTTTGGAGTAAATACCCAGTAGTGCAATTGATCAAAAACCTCCCAAAAAACAAGAGTCCAATGCCTGATGGATTTCCAGGGGAGTTCTACCAAATAGTCAAAGAAGAAATAATACCTATTCTCCTGAAGCTGTTTGAAAAATTGAAACAGAAGGAAAAATTCCAAACTCATTCTATGAGGCCAACATTACCTTGATCCCAAAACCAGACAAAGACACAATCAAAAAGGAGAATTACAGACCAATATCCCTGATGAATATGGATGCCAAAATTCTAAACAAGATCCTAGCTAATAGGATCCAACAGTACATTAAAAGGATTATCCATCACAACCAGGTGGGATTTATCCCTGAGATGCAAGGGTGGTTCAACGTTCGCAAATCAATCAATGTGATAGAACACATTAATAAGAGAAGAGACAAGAACCATACGCCCCTCTCAATTGATAGAGAAAAAGCATTTGACAAAGGCGTCTTTTATAAAGATAACCCAAATAAATGTAATGGAGAATATGAGGAAGAAGATGTAATTAATCTCTTCTGCATTTATTTGCTTATTGGACATTTATTAAGCACTGACTATATGTCTGACACTATAGCAGATAATAGAAATACAAAAAGAAGAAGGAAGAGGAAGAAGAAGGAGGAAGAGGAGAGGAGGAGGAGAAAGAGGAGAAAGAAGAAGCAAAAGGGGTGAGGGGGAGGTGAAAGGAGGACTTGTCCTTGTATTTATCATTATTGAAATAAGTTGATTAGTCACTTCCTAAAACACTCTTCTACCAGCTACTGTGTTAATGTAGTGTTAAAACACTGCATTAGAGAGTAAGATTCAGGCAAGCAACAACCCTGTCTATATAGTTTGCTTCATTTGTTGAAAAAATGGGGTGGAGTAGTTAAATCATTCTATAAAGGGCTCTGTCGGGCGCCTGGGTGGCTCAGTTGGTTAAGCGACTGCCTTCGGCTCAGGTCATGATCCTGGAGTCCCGGGATCGAGTCCCGCATCGGGCTCCCTGCTCGGCGGGGAGTCTGCTTCTCCCTCTGACCCTCCTCCCTCTCATGCTCTCTGTCTCTCATTCTCTCTCTCAAATAAATAAATAAAATCTTTAAAAAAAAAAAAAAAAAGGGCTCTGTAATCAAATGCTTAAATAAAGTCCCATGAAAGTAAATGCTCCCTGAGTTCAAGGGAAGGTCAGGTCACTTGGAGGTGGCCAAGGAAAGCTATATGGTAAAGGTTAAGGTTTAATTTGGGAACTGAGATCAGTTCCGTATTTATCTTTTTTGGTAAAGTAACCATAGCACAGAACTTGGAACAGTGCAAAGACTCAAAACACAATTCTAGAATGAATGAGTGGAGGATAGATGGATGCATGGATAGAGAGAGAGAGAGAGAGAGAGAGAGAGAGATGACAGGGAAAATGCATGATAGATAATAGAAGAGAAATAGCCATTATAGTTGTGCCATAAGAAACATAATTGACGGAAATGTCTCAATAATTTAAAAAATCTAAGTACTCACTGTTTTCATACATTAGATTATTTCCATCTAACCAAAGTTATTAATTTAAGCAATTATTAGGGAACATAAGCAAGCATAGCATCGAACCATCCCCTTAATTTACATCCATAATTTTATGTTGGCTCATGCGTTTATTTACTCTGGTTATATAAAAGAACAGTGATGTTAAAATCACAGTGGTTATTTATAGAAAGTCCTCTAAAATCAGTATTTTATAATATTCATCAACTATTTCATGTGAACCCAGAAGGATTTTAACATAAAATATTGGTGAGGCACTTTATGACGCTAGAAGGACAGCATTACATGTGTGTACCCTATATTCTACAGCTGTAGCTTAAATATGCACTTACAATATCATAATAGGTGAAGGACAAAAATACAGAACCTAAATGGGAAATGTCAGGTTCAAGTTCTTGTTATCTTCAGATATATACCCTTCAAGATTTCCTCCATCTTTAAAATGGAAATACTACCATGTTTATTGGCGCACTGGGTCTCCTTTCCTTTCAAAACCTATTCTTGACTCTTGCTTTCCTCTGAGGTTCTGTGTCTTGTTAACTGCTCCAGCTGTGGAGATGCCTCCCATCCCTCAGCCAGTGTGGGATGTTAGAGAAACAACAGTTCAGCACACGTGCACTTGTGTGTTTAAAGAGATACTAATTAAATCCAGTTTATACGTTGTAACTGCTCTTACTAAATGTGTACAGTTGCTGGTGTCTCTAAAACATGGAGGCAGCCAGCTGGAAATTTTGGGTAGAAAAAAATAAGACTGTCTTTCTTAGTCACGACTGTAGAGGGTGTGGAAATTTTTCAGGTGAAAAATGCCATAATAAATATAATATTGATTGCTAAGTTTCTTGTCCTTTGAAGCCAGAGGTAGCAGATCACTAGCTGGTTCTGTGCATTAAGTGTGTCATATTTGTATAGCAAAAGCCTCTTAAGAAACATCTGCTTATGAAGTCTTCTTTCATTATGTGTTTTCACACTGAAACAAATACATAAGCTTGTTTGCCGAACCCCAGAGCTTCCTGTGAAGTCAAAAGCTGTAAAAGTCAGGCCTACCTATTATAAAGACTCCAAAACACAAAATGACTTAAATATAGAATAGCTCGGCTTGAAAGTAAAAGGCTAATAAACAAATGCACAACACACGAATGTTTTTTTCTATTTTAACACTTGTTTACTCTTTGAGCAGGTAACACATGTTTCTGTGATTAAAATGTAAAAAGAACAGCAAAAATGTTTCCCTTACTGTTCTTCCCTTGCCACTCAGTTCTCCTCTCTTAACTGACCATCAGGGTGGTCAGTGACTCTTCTATCTCTCTGTCCAGAGATAGATGTATGTCTGAATATGTTTCTTTCATTAAAGGTTGTGGCATAATACACATCATACACTTATTTTCCCTTATCAGTTAATCTAATCATAATGAGCTGAAACTGCTTTTGCAGAGAATATATTTGACCTATTTCCTAGTTTCTTACTAGGAATTTCTTACCAACTATTTGATACTGGGGAAAAGAGGAGGACCCAGATAAGAGCCTGTCGAAACTCAGAGTTTATAGGATTTAGCAGCTCTTTTGGAGATCCCCACACCATACTTAGATATAGACATTGTAGAAATGAAATACACTTTTTGGAGTTAATTTGTTTCTACTCCAACTCACTTATTTTACAGATAAGCCTATAATAATTGAGAGAATTCCAGTTTCTTGGCTAGTAAGTGGCAGACATGAGAAAAAACCCGGGACTCATGTCTTCTGTTTCATGAGGATGCTAATCATTGAATCATAATGTTATGGATTGAATTGTGTGCCCCCCCCCCCCAAATTCATAACCCATAGTGCCTTTGAATGTGATCTTATTTGGAAATAGGGTCATTGAAGGTGTAATTAGTTAAGATCATTAGAGTGAGCCCTAACCCATTATGACTGGTTATTCTTATAAGGGGAAATTTGGACACAGAGACACACATAGAGGGAAGGCGATGTGAAGAGACACATGGAAAACACCATCAGCAAACCAGGAAGACAAGTCTAGAATAGACCCTTCCCTTACAGCCCAGAGAAGGAATCGACCTTTTTGACACTTTGATTTTGGACTTCTAGCCTCCAGAACTGTGAGGCAATACATTTCTGTTGTTTAAGCCACCCAATTTGTAGTACTTTGTTATGGTAGCCCTAACAAGAAAAGATTTTTAGAACCATCTGATCTACCACTCCCCCAAACCCCACCAGAATCCATACTACAGTGTTTCAGACAACTTGTAATCCAGCTTCTTATTCACTATCTGCAGTGAGTGTAAATAAGTCTACCCCTGGGGGGAGAGAGACCCTACACCATAGGTCACCTATTCTATAAGGAAGTTTTCCTTATGGAGCTAGTTCAGGCTCCCTGGAACTCCTAAAAACAAAGGAAAAATATAACACACAATATATTGCATTTTTATAAAAAATATGTATTGATCATGAACTGAGTGACAAGGGCTCTCAAGGAAAGCAATTTTACATCCACCTTTAAAAAAAGAATCTAATTTCATAAGAGTCTTGTGTGTTATAACTATTACCTGAATAACATAGGTAAGGAAACTCGTAGGTGAGAGAGTAAATAATTTGCCCCAAATCACACAAATAGTGATCACCAAATCATGTCTAGATTTAGGTTGAGTGATCCAGGTTCAGTGCAATTTCATTTATAACAAAGCTAACTGATCTCGTGTCTGAAAACAGTTGTAGTTTCTTTAATCAGCTATCAGAGCCTTAGTTCTCTATTAGTTAATTAATTGAGTAATCTGTAATTCCTTGGAAGACTTAACTCCAAGACAGTAAGCTGAATAATATTCTGGCATGATTGGACAAGTATGGAAAAGAACATTTGGATCATAAGTGGGGGCTGTATATTATGTCACCCTCACAAGCATTTATATTGTAGATGGGCAATCATTGTTAGGGGGATAAATAACTTTAAATGGCAATAAATTAAAAAAAAATTCCACTCCTACTCTAGCAACAGTTTAGGTTTCTTAAGACTCAAGACCCATGTACACACATAAGGAAAAAAAAATACTAAACTTAGAATTTAAAAGGTTTAAGTTCTATTGTGAAACTCTAAGTCCAGATTTTCTCATTTGTGGAACTAGAATAATCATGTTGACCTCATATGAGTGTCAAAAGGTGTTAAAGATTGAAAGTAATATAGAAATAGTAGGTATTAAGGAAGTTATTGAATCAGAGGTTCTGGTGTTGGGACCCTAATGAGCATTATTTATAATCTCCCCAAAGTGATTCCTTTGCCCCTTAAATGTTGAGAGTCAGTATATTCCACCCTGTGGTCAAAATCGGTGGGGAAATCCATCTTTACAGCTCAGTACAAGTGTAAAAATAACCTCCTCAGACAATCTTTTGAGGAAAGTTGTCTCTTCACTCGTCCCCTTCAACACAAACGTAAAGAACAATGTGAATGCTATTTCTCATTACTCTTAGTCAAAGGAATGAGAACTTTTTGCCAGCAAGACAGTTCGGTTTCGTGACCCAGGGCTTCTTAAAGTGTGGTTCTCAGAGCCATACTGGTCCAAAAACTGTTGACAGGTCTGTGATAGGTACAGAAATAGAGAGTGAGCAGCATTTGGAAGTTTTTATAGCACCATAGAGCAATTTTACATCTGTTGAAGCCAATAAAGAATTGTGATTTAATTTGGTATGTTTTTTCATTTTATTTTTTCGGGTAATTCATTTTATTATATTTTATAAGAGTTTTGGCCTGTGATTGTTGCGGGGGATAGCTGGTCCTTCAGCAGAGAGAATTGAGAAGCACTGCTCTGCTCTTATTGTTAAGGACTTGAGTTTCATCTCTACATAGAAAGTGATGGGGACTTCAAAGTCATTATTTAGATAATTCGAACGATGAATTGAGAAAGCCACAAATACAATTTCACCCAAATTCCCTTAGTGCTATCCAATTTCCCTTATCCTGGTGAGGTGTGGCAATGGTAAATGGCTCTCTCTGAAACTCATAAATCAGGACAGTACCAGAGAGTCAAAAGTAAGATAATATGCATTTCCCCTTTCTCTGAAGCTTAACCCCTTATGGCACATTTTATCTTGAGTTTGGGCGAATATGAAAGAGGTAGAGTTAGCAGTTAATTCTTGAGCTTCCTTTCTCGAACATTCTAAAATGGAATTTATTTCAAGGACCTTGCTGAGGGATTTTAAGGGACTAAAGAAAAAAAGAAAAAAAAAAGAAAGAAGAAAGAACTTTAAGTGACTATATATGGAGATAAGAAACTAACTTTATTACTTTGATTTCTAAATCCAAATTATTGTTTTAAGAGGAGAAACTAGAATAAATGATACTCTAGTAGTACGGTAGGCTGGAGACATTTTTAAAGCATTTTTTTCAAAGGAAATCACACAGAAAAAACAATCAGTTTTACCAAAACATCCTTGTGCTCTTTAGAACATCTGTGCATACCTACTGTTTTAGTACTTCTGTGACTTTCGTCACCTGCTACATTGAAAAGCAACAGTTCCTGCTTTCCTAGGAACTTGTGATAGGAAGTATCTAATAGAGAGGTAATCAGCACTTTCTGGCACTTTCTACATTACAGAATTTATATAACCAAATAGATAGTGCTTATGTGTGATGGTCTCTGTGGGGAGACTGGCCTTTTTTCCCCACCCAGATAACCTTACTTGTTCTTTAACTTAAAAAAAAAAAAGTCAGAAAATAGTAACTTGGTTTTGAGACTCAACTTAATTAGCTCTTAGACTATTTATCAGGTCCTATTGGCATACTCTGGTTTTGAGATCCTAATTTGGAATGAAGGCAGAGAGAGAAAAATAGAATGATTTTGAGCTTAGAATTTGTTTTTAATTCTACTTATCTAAAATCATAGTAAAACATCTAGAATTTTGAGTAAGGAAAAAATATATATATACACACATGTATATGGGTATCTATGTTTATATGCATATATACGCGCTTCTTACTGGGGATCATGGTTTAAAACACTGAATCTAAGTATGAGAAAAACTCTTCCATATGTGTGTCAAGAGGCTTAATTCAATGATGTCCATTGCAGCAATGTTTTATTAGCCAAGAGACACAAACAAACAAAACAACTGCATGACAACCAATATGATTATCAATAGGAAAATGGATAAACATTGAGATCTATTTAATAAATGTATCTTAAGAGATGTTTGAAATAAAAGAGTTGTTTTTACATGGAAATATCATAGAAGCAAAAGGTGGGCCAGGAAGGAAACACAACTTGCACAGTGTGTACAGAACTATAGAATATATGTGTATATGCATATTTTTAAATCACATGGCAATGAGAGAGAGAAAGAAAGATGATTTATGGCATATAACAATATGGACTGGAAGAACACACATCAAATCCTTATTTGCAGAGGATTCTAAGGAATGAGAAGGAGACAATAGGACTGGTGAGGGCAACAAAGGAGACTTCAACATGTCTATGATGTTCAGGTTGTGTTGTTTAAAAAAAATAATAAATTCTGTAACAAAGGCAAAGAGTTGTTAATAATTAGCTTTTCATTCTAGGTGATCAGTACATGGTTATTTATAATGTTCTATGTATTTTATGTATTAAAAATCTTTTCAAATTTTGTTAGTTGCAAATGTCTTTGGCAAAATACTTTATTGCAACTTATACTACCTATAATATATGATTAGTTTAGGGCTTAGCTGGTATTAATACTTAGATGTGCTGGCTTCAGACACAAGTCTCTATTTTCTGATCAACATGTTCTCAAGTCTGAGATTTCTATATCACACTTATGATTAGTCTTGCTCAAAGGCTTCTACTAGAACTATTTAGATTAATACCCAAGTAGGAAGGTTAACATATTGCTTCTTGTAACTTTCTACTATTTATTTTATTATTTTTATTTTATTTTATTTTTATTTATTTATTTATTTATTTATTTATTTATTTTTAAGATTTTATTTATTTGACAGAGAGAGACACAGCGAGAGAGGGAACACAAGCAAGTGGAGTGGGAGAGGGAGAAGCAGGCCTCCTGCGGAGCAGGGAGCCCGATGTGGAGCTCGATCCCAGGACCCTGGGACCATGACCTGAGCTGAAGGCAGATGCTTAATGACTGAGCCACCCAGCGCCCCTATTTTATTATTTTTAAAGATTTTATTTATTTGAGAGAGTGAGAGAGAGAGCAGAAGCCGGGGGGAGGGACAGAGGGAGAGGGAGAAGCAGGTTCCCCACTGAGCAGGGAGCCTGATGTGGGGCTCAATGTGGGGCTCAACGTAGGACTCGATCCCAGGACACTGGGATCATGACCTGATCTGAAAGCAGGCACGTAACTGACTGAGCCACCCAGGCGCCCCTTAACTTTCTACTATTTAGATGAGATTGCACTATCAGAGAATGTATTGACCAAGCTTGACAACTTACTCCTAAAATCCAATTCAAATTTACTTATTAAAAACATTATCATGTAAGGGCGCCTGGGTGGCTCAGTTGGTTAAGCGACTGCCTTCAGCTCAGGTCATGATCCTGGAGTCCCTGGATCGAGTCCCGCATCGGGCTCCCTGCTCGGCGGGGAGTCTGCTTCTCCCTCTGACCCTCCCCCTTCTCATGTACTCACTCTCTTTCATTCTCAAATAAATAAATAAAATCTTAAAAAAAAAAAAAAAAACATTATCATGTAAGCACTTGCATATTCATTGAGGTCTAAGAGGTTAGGAAAATTTTGGAGTCTTGTTATTAATATCAATTGTAATGGAATTTGATTGAAATGGTGCTCTGCCTTACGTCGGATTTCATAGTATAGGAAGGACGGTATTTTAGAGTCTTTGGCAAATTAATATCACCATTCAAACACTGCCCTTTGATTATTTCTCAGAAGTGGTCAACTTTTGGGCCACCCAGCAAATTTCAAATGTCAAGTTGATGCTTAACTTTCTGTTGAAAGGTGTGTATTTTCAAGGAATGGCTGTAGTTTTTTGATAACCACTGGGTTCTGAGTATTAGAAAAACTTTCATTTTAGAGGTAAGTATCATTGAACCCACTATAACATGTTTATAAAACTCCTGAATGAGGTTAAAAAGTCCAATTTAAATTTAAAGTTGTTAGTACTTTCAATTTACCATGTAAATACCATTATTCAACATAGTTTTAATAATAACTTGTAGGTACCTCTCCCCATCACCCCCCCCCCAAAAAATCCAGACTGCTGTGCTTACTAACCCAAATGAAACCATAGAACCATTTCTTCCACACAATAGAATTAAGTGATCACAGATATACTATGTGGTACACCTGATGAATACACTCAATTTTAGCTGAATGAAAATAACATGAGCTAAAATATAAATGAGATAATATTTTATAGGCCTTTAGCCCCAGAATTTTTCACTTTTTTACTTTGTAAAAAGATTTAAATTGTTAAGATAATTGTAAGAGCCTGAAAAACATATTTCTGTCAAAAATAAAAATATAGGGATGCCTGGGTGGCTCAGGCCATGATCCCAGGATCCTGGGATCGAGTCCTGCATGGGGCTCCCTGCTCAGCGGGGAGCCTGCTTCTCCCTCTGCCTGCAGCTCCTCCCGCTGGTGCTCTCTCTCTCTCTCTCTGACAAATAAGTAAATAAAATCTTTAAAAAAATAATGAAAATAAAAATATAAATGCTAACATACTCCTTAAAAAGGAAAACAACCCACATCAACAACATCAACAAACTTTGAACCAATTGACTACTTAACTTTAACTTAAGTTTGCGTGATGTATTCAAAGCCAACGCAGTCTTCTCAGGAACTGTCCATGAGGCCACAATGAGGAGGCAAGACTCCCTGCCTTGTGTTACACTAGTTAATTTCTAACTTCATTGAAATGTTTTGGGAATCTGTGAGAGTCGAACATGAAGAACCAGAGAGCCCATGTTGCTCTCAGAATTCTTTTGAAAGCATGAGATACATGGCATGTGTTATTTTAAGTAGTGTATCATTTGCAGATACCTGCAAGCTGTTCGAAGGATTTTTAAAAATTGATGTTTTAAAGACTTCCATGACTAAATAAAGAAAAATAAATGAATGCAGCCACTCCTTTCTTTTTTTTTTCTTAAAGATTTAATATTTTAGAGGGAGAGGGTACTAGTGGGGGAGGGGCAGAAGGAGAGGGGGAGAGAGAATCCCAAGCAGACTCCCCGCCGAGCACAGAGCCTGATGCAGGGCTGGATCCCAGGATCCTGAGGTCACAACCTGAACCGAAATCAAGAGTCCGATGCTAAACCAACTGAGCCACCCCGGCGTCCCTCACCACTTCTTTCCTATCTAAGTATTTTGCTGCCTGTCCTGTTTTTAACTGGTTAAGGAGACTATTATAGTAGTTGGCAGGGAAAGGGGTGTTAGCTTTACTCTTAATGGAGCCAAATAAATCTAAAAGAACATCTGGGAAAAAAAAATAAATAATCACCACAGGAGCAAAGAAAAATGTTCCAAGTTGAATGCTGGCTCCTGAAATCGTTCCAAAGATTTAAAGTTGACAAAAGTTGAAATTTGTTTATATTTAATATACGGTTCCACAGGTTTGGGGGATGTTGATTACATATGCAGTTCTTCATATTCCACATTTATTTTGGCCACCTTTCCTACATTTTCAGTTTTTGAAATACTAGGACTCCAGGATGCTTGCCTTCTCATCACTTCTTTTGATCTTCTTGCCAACTTTAATGTTTGACTGTAAATATGGTAATTAGTTCTGCAATTACTATCTAATTCCGTATTTAGTACATTGCCCTTCTTCAATCGAAGCTGTTTGCTTTCTTTCCATGGGTGGTCAGTGGCCATTATTTTTAACTGACATTGGCAACTTCTCTTTTTGAGTAGCTAAAGTGGAAAGAATAAATGGCTCTAGATTTCTCCCCATGTCCTGAGGATATCTGTATTAGTTTCTTCTTTTCCTTATTTTTTTAAGAATGACATAAACAAAAATCTTACGGATATCAGATGCTCTAAAAAACACTTGTTAAAAATCTGTATTTTATCTCTACCCGTTTTAAAAATTGTCTTTCTGTGGAGCATTGATGTTTAAAGACCTGCCTTAAGGAATTCTGCTACTAAAATCATGAATGCATGTTTCATAATTGTGAACTTTGTTCGCATAAATTTTGACTCTTGATAATGTGAATATTAAGTAAGTTAATTTTGGGAAATAAAAGAAACATATGTAAATACATAAATGTGTTTATCAGCTCGATTGCTAGCAGACAGTATTGAACCACAACATATTTGAGCCAGTAGGAAATGAACAGAAACTGAAAACTTTGACAATAGTTAGTTTTATTTAATTGAACTGATAGGTGTTCAGGACATAAGGGTTCTGTTGTTAATTTAAATTTTAAGATATAAAATATCACATTATTGCCATAGAAATGGGCATTATTTGCTTGTTGGAATTAACATATTTCATGGTACCCTTCAAGAGCATGGCAACTTCCTATTTCTCTGCAACCTTTTACTCATTCATTAATTCAGTAAATACTCTGTTACTGTCAGGTTTCTAATTTGGGAGATACAACAATGACCAAGATCCAGTTCTTTCCTTCAAGGAACGTAGTCTTAATCCAGAGAAACTGAATAAATTTTATTTTAATTCATGAATCAATAAGCATTTATTATGTGACTAATATGGATCTGTATCATACCAGACACTCTCAGAGACGCAAGTAATAGACAATTCATAAATGTTTGTAGAATGTTGTAGAATAAATGAAGAATAAAGCTCCATAATTTAGCCGAGGAGGCAGGCACAAGAAATCAACATATTTTAAATAATTTAAGTTGCAAATTCAATACTACTAATTTGACAGATTGATTCCCTTTAATGAGCTGGCTCTTATTTGAACAAAGTCAAAGAATTGAAAAAAAATAAATTCTATCCTATCTCATAGTTTTTTTAGCTAACTTGCATTTATTATAAGAGAGCTATATCCAGTTTTGCATTTGATACAAATTAATTAAATTTGGTCTTTGAGTTATTTAAAGCATTCAATAAAAGACACTGGAGTTCTAAATATTTTCTGGATCTGAGCAGTTGCTTTGCCAAGATTGCTCCTTGTATAAATGGAAACCCTCATGAAATGGGTTTCTTTCATTATATTCTCAGAAAGGACATTTAGTGTCATTTTTGGTAAGATAGCTTTCTTTTTTTTTTTTTAATTTTTTAATTGTTATGTTAATCACCATACATTACATCATTAGTTTTAGATATAGTGTTCCATGATTCATTGTTTGTGCATAACACCCAGTGCTCCATGCAGAACATGCCCTCTTTAATACCCATCACCAGGCTAACCCATCCTCCCACCCCCCTCCCCTCTAGAACCCTCAGTTTGTTTTTCAGAGTCCATCGTCTCTCATGGTTCGTCTCCCCCTCCGATTTCCCCCCTTCATTCTTCTCCTCTTGCTATCTTCCTCTTTTTTTCTTTCTTAACATATATTGCATTATTTGTTTCAGAGGTACAGATCTGAGATTCAACAGTCTTGCACAATTCACAGTACTTACCAGAGCACATACCCTCCCCAGTTTCTATCAACCAGTCACCCCATCCCTCCCACCCCACCCCCCACTCCAGCAACCCTCAGTTTGTTTCCTGAGATTAAGAATTCCACATATCAGTGAGGTCATATGATACATGTCTTTCTCTGTTTATTTCTCTCAGCATAATACCCATCAGTTCCATCCACGTCGTTGCAAATGGCAAGATTTCATTCCTTTTGATGGCTGCATAATATTCCATTGTGTATATATACCACTTCTTCTTTATCCATTCATGTGTCGATGGAAATCTTGGCTCTTCCCACAGTTTGGCTATTGTGGATATTGCTGCTATAAACATCGGGGTGCACGTACCCCTTCGGATCCCTACATTTGTATTTTTGGGGTAAATACCCAGTAGTGCAATTGCTGGATCGTATGGTAGCTCTATTTTCAACTTTTTGAGGAACCTCCATACTGTTTTCCAGAGTGGCTGCACCAGCTTGCATTCCCACCAACAGCGTAGGAGGGTTCCCCTTTCTCCACATCCCCGCCAACATCTGTCATTTCCTGACTTGTTAATTTTAGCCATTCTGACTGGTGTGAGGTGGTATCTCATTGAGGTTTTGACTTGTATTTCCCTGATGCCAAGCGATGTTGAGCACTTTTTCATGTGTCTGTTGGCCATTTGAATGTCTTCTTTGGAAAAATGTCTGTTCATGTCTTCTGCCCATTTCTTGATTGGATTCTTTGTTCTTTGGGTGTTGAGTTTGATGAGTTCTTTATAGATTTTGGATACTAGCCCTTTATCTGATATGTCATTTGCAAATATCTTCTCCCATTCTGTCGGTTGTCTTTTGGTTTTGTTGATTGTTTCTTTTGCTGTGCAAAAGCTTTTTATCTTGATGAAGTCCCAATAGTTCATTTTTGTCCTTGCTTCCCTTGCCTTTGGCGATGTTTCTAGGAAGAAGTTGCTGCGGCTGAGGTCGAAGAGGTTGCTGCCTGTGTTCTCCTTTAGGATTTTGATGGACTCCTGTCTCACATTTAGGTCTTTCAACCATTTTGAGTCTATTTTTGTGTGTGGTGTAAGGAAACGGTCCAGTTTCATTTTTCTACATGTGGCTGTCCAATTTTCCCAACACCATTTGTTGAAGACACTGTCTTTTTTCCATTGGACATTCTTTCCTGCTTTGTCAAAGATGAGTTGACCATAGAGTTGAGGGTCCATTTCTGGGCTCTCTGTTCTGTTCCATTGATCTATGTGTCTGTTTTTGTGCCAGTACCACACTGTCTTGATGATGACAGCTTTGTAATAGAGCTGGAAGTCTGGAATTGTGATGCCACCAGCTTTGCTAACCCATCCTCCCACCCCCTCTGGCTATTCCTCTGGCTATTCGGGGTCTTTTCTGGTTCCATACAAATTTTAGGATTATTTGTTCCATTTCTTTGAAAAAAGTGGATGGTATTTTGATGGGGATTGCATTGAATGTGTAGATTGCTCTAGGTAGCATTGACATCTTCACAATATTTGTTCTTCCAATCCATGAGCATGGAACGTTTTTTCATTTCTTTGTGTCTTCTTCAATTTCTTTCATGAGTATTTTATAGTTTTCTGAGTACAGATCCTTTGCCTCTTTGGTTAGATTTATTCCTAGGTATCTTATGGTTTTGGGTGCAATTGTAAGTGGGATCGACTCCTTAATTTCTCTTTCTTCTGTCTTGTTGTTGGTGTATAGGAATGCCACTGATTTCTGTGCATTGATTTTATATCCTGCCACTTGACTAAATTCCTGTATGAGTTCTAGCAGTTTTTGGGTGGAGTCTTTTGGGTTTTCCACATCAAGTATCATATCATCTGCAAAGAGTGAGAGTTTGACTTCTTCTTTGCCAATTTGGATGCCTTTTATTTCTTTTTGTTGTCTGATTGCTGTGGCTAGGACTTCTAATACTATGTTGAATAGCAGTGGTGATAGTGGACATCCCTGATGCGTTCCTGACCTTAGGGGGAAAGCTCTCAGTTTTTCCCCATTGAGAATGATATTCGCTGTAGGTTTTTCATAGATGGCTTTTATGATATTGAGGTATGTACCCTCTATCCCTATACTCTGAAGGGTTTTGATCAAGAAAGGATGCTGTACTTTGTCAAATGCCTTTTCTGCATCTATTGAGAGGATCATATGATTCTTGTTCTTTCTTTTGTTAATGTATTGTATCACGTTGATTGATTTGCCAATGTTGAACCAACCTTGCAGCCCAGGGATAAATCCCACTTGGTCGTGGTGAATAATCCTTTTAATGTACTGTTGGATCCTATTGGCTAGTATTTTGGTGAGAATTTTTGCATCCATGTTCATCAGGGATATTGGTCTGTAATTCTTCTATTGGATGGGGTCTTTGTCTGGTTTGGGGATCAAGGTAATGGTGGCCTCATAAAATGAGTTTGGAAGTTTTCCTTCCATTTCTATTTTTTGGAACAGTTTCAGAAGAATGGGTATTAATTCTTCTTTCAATGTTTGGTAGAATTCCCCTGGGAAGCCATCTGGCCCTGGGATTTTGTTTGTTGGAAGATTTTTGATGACTGCTTCAATTTCCTTCGTGGTTATAGGTCTGTTCAGGTTTTCTATTTCTTCCTGGTTCAGTTTTGGTAGTTGATACATCTCTAGGAATGCATCCATTTCATCCAGGTTATCTAATTTGCTGGCATAGAGTTGCTCATAATATGTTCTTATAATTGTTTGTATTTCTTTGGTGTTGGTTGTGATCTCTCCTCTTTCATTCATGATTTTGTTGATTTGGGTCCTTTCTCTTTTCTTTTTGATAAGTCTGGCCAGGGGTTTTTTAATCTTGTTAATTCTGTCAAAGAACCAGCTCCTAGTTTCATTGATCTGTTCTACTGTTCTTTTAGTTTCTATTGCATTGATTTCTGCTCTGATCTTTATTATTTCTCTTCTCCTGCTGGGTTTAGGCTTTATTTGCTGTTCTTTCTCCAGCTCCTTTAGGTGTAGGGTTAGGTTGTGTCCTTGAGACCTTTCTTGTTTCTTGAGAAAGGCTTGTATTGCTATATACTTTCCTCTTAGGACTGCCTTTGCTGCATCCCAAAGGTTTTGAATAGTTGTGTTTTCATTTTCATTTGTTTCCATGAATTTTTTTAATTCTTCTTTAACTTCCTGGTTGACCCATTCATTCTTCAGTAGGATGCTCTTTAGCCTCCATGTATTTGAGTTCTTTCCGACTTTCCTCTTGTGATTGAGTTCTAGTTTCAAAGCATTGTGGTCTGAAAATAGGCAGGGAATGATCCCAATCTTTTGGTACCAGTTGAGACCTGATTTGTGACCTAGGATGTGATCTATTCTGGAGAATGTTCCATGGGCACTAGAGAAGAATGTGTATCCTGTTGCTTTGGGATGGAATGTTCTGAATATGTCTGTGAAGTCCATTTGGTCCAGTGTGTCATTTAAAGTCTTTATTTCCTTGTTGATCTTGTGCTTAGATGATCTTTCCATTTCAGTGAGGGGCATGTTAAAGTCCCCCATATTATTGTATTGTTGTCGATGTGTTTCTTTGCTTTTGTTATTA
>NW_022589713.1:31792677-31792844 GCF_004348235.1 Phoca vitulina | reverse complement strand
AATACTATGTTGAATAGCAGTGGTGATAGTGGACATCCCTGCCGCGTTCCTGACCTTAGGGGGAAAGCTCTCAGTTTTTCCCCATTGAGAATGATATTCGCTGTAGGTTTTTCATAGATGGCTTTTATGATATTGAGGTATGTACCCTCTATCCCTATACTCTGAAG
>NW_022589713.1:31605551-31792667 GCF_004348235.1 Phoca vitulina | reverse complement strand
CAGCTTTCTTTTGGTGTCCATTAGCATGGTAAATGGTTTTCCACCCCCTCACTTTCAATCTGGGGGTGTCTTTGGGTCTAAAATGAGTCTCTTGCAGACAGCATATCGATGGGTCTTGTTTTTTAATCCAATCTGATAGCCTGTGTCTTTTGTTTGGGGCATTTAGCCCATTTACATTCAGGGTAACTATTGAAAGATAGGAATTCAGTGCCATTGTATTGCCTGTAAAGTGACTGTTACTGTATATTGTTTGTGTTCCTTTCTGGTCTATGTTGCTTTTAGGCTCTCTCTTTGCTTAGAGGACCCCTTTCAATATTTCTTGTAGGGCTGGTTTCGTGTTTGCAAATTCCTTTAGTTTTTGTTTGTCCTGGAAGCTTTTTATCTCTCCTTCTATTTTCAATGACAGCCTAGCTGGATATAGTATTCTTGGCTGCATATTTTTCTCATTTAGTGCTCTGAATATATCCTGCCAGTCCTTTCTGGCCTGCCAGGTCTCTGTGGATAAGTCTGTTGCCAATCTAATGTTTCTACCATTGTAGGTTACATATCTCTTGTCCCAAGCTGCTTTCAGGATTTTCTCTTTGTCTCTGAGACTCGTAAGTTTTACTATTAGATGTCGGGGTGTTGACCTATTTTTATTGATTTTGAGAGGGGTTCTCTGTGCCTCCTGGATTTTGATGCCTGTTTCCTTCCCCAAAATAGGGAAGTTCTCTGCTATAATTTGCTCCAATATACCTTCTGCCCCTCTCTCTCTTTCTTCCTCTTCTGGGATCCCAATTATTCTAATGTTGTTTTGTCTTATGGTATTGCTTATCTCTCGAATTCTGCCCTCGTGATCCAGTAGTTGTTTATCTCTCTTTTTCTCAGCTTCTTTATTTTCCATCATTTGGTCTTCTGTATCACTGATTCTCTCTTCTGCCTCATTTATCCTGGCAGTTAGCACACCCATTTTTTATTTCACCTCATTAATAGCCTTTTTGATTTCTACTTGGTTAGATTTTAGTTCTTTTACTTCTCCAGAAAGGGTTTCTCTAATAACTTCCATGCTTTTTTCAAGCCCAGCTAGTATCTTTAAAGTGATGATTCTGAACTCTAGATCCGACATCGTACTAATGTCTGTATTGAGTAGGTCCCTGGCAGTCGGTACTACCTCTTGTTCTTTTTGTTGAGGTGATTTTTTCCATCTTGTCATTTTGTCCAGAGGAGAATAGATGAATGAGAGAACGAAATGCTAACAGGGTAACAATGTGCTCAGAAAATATACTCTAAACAAATCAGAAAAGACCTTCCAGAAAGTGGCCTCTTTTCTGTTCAGAGAGTTGTTGCTATTCTTTTCTTCGATCTCCTGTTGAGTTTGTAGGTGTTCAGAATGGTTTGATCCTTATCCAGCTGAATTCCTGAGACCAGACGAAATCCAGGTCTCCTACTCCTCCGCCATCTTTCTCCGCCCCCCGCCCCGGTAAGATAGCTTTCTGATGTGGTGGGGCAACCCTTCCTAGGCAAGTTCAGCAAATTTCCATGATGTCATAGCACTAAGTAGTTTCTGGAGACACGAATCCATGACCACTCCCACCATAATCTTCCAAGAATCCAGCTTGTTCATGCTGTCTTAAAAACTGCGGGACAGAACACCTCCAGTGACATCCAAATAGACTCTTTGTCTTTCAGAACTTTCTTCTTGGGGCACCAGTGTGGCTCAGTCGGTTAAGCATCAGACTCTTGATTTCAGCTGACGTCTTGATTTCAGGGTCATGAGTTCAAGCCCCATGTTGGGCCTACTTAAAAAAAAAAAAAAAAAGTTCTTCTTACTTGCCCTCTAGCCTAGGTTTGCCCATGGTTCAGTAGTATATGTGCCCATACCTTAAAGATATAAAGAAATATATAATATATAATGTAATTTATGTTATTATTATTCATATTATTGTTATAGTGTAGAGCAGTTCCCGAATATCTGTAGGCAATTAAATCAGAAAATGCATTTCTAACGAAGTTACAGGGAAAGCCGGTCCTGCTCGGCAGGGACCACATATTGAGGAACAAGGCCATGGAGCTGAAGACAATGGGTTTTGGAACCAGAGTCGAAGGTTTATATTCTGGATTCACTTCTTACTAAATATATAGTGTAGAGGAAGTTACTTAGTTTCCCTGTATCTCTGTTACCTCATCTGTAAAATGGAAGTAACACTAGTAACTGCCTCATGGGTTATTTGGGGGTTAAATGAAATATCATGTATATCTTATTTCCTAGAACACACCTGACCTCAAGAATATGGTACTGGCTTTGAACAGTTGGGAAAGTAGCAAGGATGATTGCTCCTTTGCTATTTCCTGATAGATATTTTCCAGTTCTTTTGTCACCTACTAGCATCCTTTAAATCTGTTAAATTCCTGTTGTGGGATATTTTAATCAAGGAATCATAAGAGATGTGTAAGAATCACACAGGTTTTCATTGGGAGTTGTTATCGATATTTATAGAAGACTAAAACTATGAGCAAGATCTTGGTTCCCTGCTCTTCCCACCTCAATTTGTGTAAGAAGCAATTTGCACAGCAGATCTGCCAGAAATAATTGCCCACAGGTACCAGTGACTCTAGACCGCCTGAGTCTCTCTGGGTCTCACGGTCCTGCAGGCTCTTCTTTGCATGCAAAACATCCTCATAATGGAGATT
This sequence comes from Phoca vitulina, assembly GCF_004348235.1. Classification (NCBI taxonomy): domain Eukaryota; kingdom Metazoa; phylum Chordata; class Mammalia; order Carnivora; family Phocidae; genus Phoca; species Phoca vitulina. Next base: position 31,789,997 of record NW_022589713.1, on the reverse strand, counting down.
AAATAAAGTGCTCTCCAGATTTGTCAAGTCTTAATGAGAAAAATTGCTTTAAAATAAGTTTTAGTAAAGCATCTTAAGTAACATTTTAATCAGTTGAAGTTTACATCGTTTTTCTTAATAGCATTCATATGAAAAAGATCAATGATTATTTTATTCTGCTAAGCCTATAAAATTGGTAGCAGATGACATATAATATTATAGCACATAAAATGTACTGTTAAATGTAGGCAGTTGTTAACCTGTTTTTTAAAGCTACATTTAAAATGAGAAGTGGTGTACTTTAAGGAATTATTTGATTAAGCTAGTCAGGAATATAGAGGGAGAAGCACATTTTACCACCACAATTAATTCCGTGGGTAAAAGAAACAGACATATAGATAATGAAAATGGAACAAAATCATTATTTTAGGAATTCAGCTGTGTTAATGGGTATTATATAATTAGCTGTGTTAACGGATGTTCTTCAGAATTGAAATCATTCTTGAAAAATAAGCAGGGGTTTGTTGTATCTGTGGTGGTAAGTAAATGGAAGGAAGGAGGGAAAGAGAGAAGAAAGGGAGAGAAAAAGGAAGAGAAAAAGAGGAAGGGAGGGGGGAAAAAAGGAAAGGAAGGATTGATTCATCACTGTCATTTCAGGATACTCTGCCAAGGACTTGTAGGCCTGGAAATGATTTACAGTAGGACAATAAGAAAACTCATATTGAAGTTTTGTGTTGTTTTTATTACATGTTATTTAGGCAATCCCTTTAAAAGATTAGTACTTAGAAAACAACTATAATTTCCTTAATGGCCATATCAGAATTTGGATAATAAGAATTATTCTGGACATTTGGATTGTCTGTAAATTCAATATTGAAAACCTTAGCTCTATACCTGTTGTTTTCTTTGAGTATTCTGTCTTGCTTAGGAATGAGAAACTACGTATGTCACTAAGAAGTTGATTGCCAATTAAAAATGTCACTGGTAGCATGGTATAAATGACATATTACAAAGTCACTTTGGGCTGGCTCTCTGTTCTGTCTGGCCTTAATTTCAAGAAGCCATAGAATGGGGGCACCTAGGTGGCTCAGTGGGGCACCTGGGTGGCTCAGTCGTTAAGCGTCTGCCTTCGGCTTAGGTCATGATCCCAGGGTCCTGGGATCGAGCCCCATATCGGGCTCCCTGCTCCGCGGGAAGCCTGCTTCTCCCTATCCCACTCCCCCTGCTTGTGTTCCCTCTCTGTCTCTCTCTGTCAAATAAATAAATAAAATCTTAAAAAAAAAAGAAGCCATAGAATGAGACAAAGACAGGCTGGGCAGTCCTGCTATTATGGGTAACAGTACAGCACCTTCCACTGCTTTCTGTTTGTGACCCGACATTCTGAAGCTGCTGGCTCTGAGTGCTGGTTGAAGCCTTGCCGGATGATGTATGGAAAGAAAGTAAATAGGAAATGGGAAGAAAGGTTAGTTCCTTTCTCTGTAACCGCCTCTGAAGTGGGTAGACCTGATAGCGTTGTCAACACTATCCCATTTTCTCTAGGCTTGACACGTTTCCAAAATGCACCATTGGCCATTTTCCCATAGCAGTGGTCAACACGCAGTAGATGCTCACTTAATATTGGCTGAAGGAAAGTCCCAGTTCCCACTGAAAATAGTCTGTGGCTGATAAGTCCTCTTTCAAATCTGTAGCTTAACTTTGAAGATAGAGATCTGGGTTCAAATCTAAGCATTGCCACTCAGCAAGTGTGGTTCTTGACCCATTTACTTCACCTTCCTGGGCAACTAATTCCTCATCTAGAAAATAAGGATAACAATGCGGAACACAGTAATAAGCAAAACCTCCAAGGTAAAAACTTTCTGCCATTAAGCACAGTTCTGGATAAGTAGGTGCTTAGTGAATGGTATTTTCCTTCCTTCCTCATTTTCCTGAACATAACCGCATCCATGGCCATGTTTACTTCCATGGCTTATCTCCACACCTCCAAATTCATCAAGTCTTAAAAAGAAAAACAATTTTTAAAACTTTTCTTGAATTTTTTCCTTCTTAAAAAATTATTTGGCCCTACTAGATCTTTTACATCTTTTCTCAGTCCCTGTAAACTGGGACTGCATTTTTCTCTGAGCTGTACAAGATGCTCATTTAAACGCAGTTCTTGGAGTTGACTACCCTAGAAGACAAATTTGTGACTCACCCATAAATTATAAACTAATCAAGTGCAAAAACTGAAACCCTGGCTAATGAAAGAGACATTTACTAAGTTGTATTAACATAGTTTTTTTTTTTTCTGTACCTAATGCTGAACATGGACCTAGGAAAGCTGAATTTAAAACAAGACCCAGCCACTGTGACTTAGTGGGATGAGGGAGAAAAAATGACTAGTTGGAATGAAGTCGCTTTATCTTTGTCCAGTTGCCCTTCTTTCTGCCGTTCCTTCCTCCATGCAGAGACTGATGGTGTGAAACTTGGCTGACAAGGAGAGCTGGTGGCTGGCTGCCTTGGACGTAGGTGGGGGCCGCAGGGAACTTCGGCTTTTCCAGAAACTCTTAGGTCATACCCACTTCTGTAGAATTGTACCAGCTAACAGTTAATAGCTTTATTTTTCTCAAATCCCCCAATTTTGGCCTGCCAGTGGATTTAGAGGTTTTTATTTATTTCTAAGCCCTGCTCCCACCTTCAAAACAGAGGCTGCACATCAGGAGTATTACCCCTAAGTTTCATTGGTTCATTTATCCTGTCTTTCTTGGTCTATTTCAGCTTGCAGTTAAGATCCCCCACTATTAGGAGGGTTCGAGACAAAAGGGTTAGGAAGTGTGTTCTGCCCGGGTCTGAAACTGTGTAGGTCATAAGGCTCTCAACTGGCCTCTACTTCCTGTCCCTTTTCATTCACACCCCAAGTCCCAGCTGCTAGTGCGATCTCACCAGCTTGCACCATGTCCTTCTCAACAACTGTTTATTTTATCAACGACTCTAGCAACTTTGGCTGCAATTTGATTTGGACAACTGTTGACTGATTAGTGTGAATTTGACGGCACAGCTGTTGCCAGTTCCCGTGCCGCCAGGGGTGCAAGAACCTGGTGTATTCCACAGTTTGGAATTCGCAAAACTTTCTCAGGGACCATTGTGTCAAAGACACGCCAGGTTTTCTGACTTAGAGGACTTCACGTTCTCTCGGCTCTTGTTGGCTGCTTATTCTCAATGACGGTTTTGTTGTTTTTAGATATGGAAGTTTTGCTTGTCAGATATATACTTTTATTTTGTGTGTCCATAACAAGATGTGTTTAGGGAGTAATCATCAGAAAAACTACCATTTCTGAGTGTCGTCTATAAACCAGCTGTATAAACTAGGCACTGTGTTGCACGTTTCATATAGGTGGTGATAAGAATACAATCTTATCTTAAAAAGGTGCTACAGTCACTTTCACACAATAGTGTCGCCTGTTTTATCTCATGAAAACGTGATTTATGTGTGATATAGTACAAATTTTGATTCATAAGCCTATGTATGTAGGAAGCTTTACATTTTTTTAAAAAGCTGAACTTAGTGTCTATTTTGAGCTTCAATTCTGTGTGTGGTAGAAACACAATTTTAGTTAATCCAGAGTCTTTCTACTTTCCTGGATTATATTTATATTCTGGGTGCTTTAAAAATCTCAGGGGGCAGGAGACATCTGGTTCTTTGTGCTTCCTGTTCATGTTGGCAAGAGGTGGGAGGTACTCTGGTCTATTCATAGGATTCTTGGTGGTTCAGCCACATAGATCGCTTTTGTAGCCTTTTGTTCTAAACCAGTGTTGTCCAGGTGAACTTTTTGTGATGTTGGAAATGTATTGTATCTGCTCTGTTTGGGTAGCCACTAGCCATGGGTGGCTATTGAGCACTTGAAATGTGGCTAATGCCACTGAGTACCCGAGTATTTAATTGTATTTAATTTCAATTTATTTATACTTGAAGAGTGATTCATGGCTTGTGGCTACTGCATTGGACAGCACATCGGGTCTCTGCAGGTTTCTTCACTTCTAGCCATTTTTACAAACTGTGAAGGATCTTGAAATAAATCCAGTCGTTTCTGCATGCCACTCTAGATCCTTGGAAAGTTGAAGTGGCTGTGTAAGGCCATAATAGCTTCAATGATACTGTGATGTGAATGAAAAGTCATTCTGTTGAACTTTGCGTCATTGGAACATTCTGTAATTCCATGATTTTGATTCATTCATTTGTTTAGGTCCTTCTACTCACCCATACAGATGTATGTTTTGCTCCTGAACTATGGTGGGCCCAAGCAAGCTCTGGGCTCTTGCTGTGTCACTGTCCTTTCTTGGTGTTGGTGATATAGGTCAGGGATGCAGCTGAAACTGTTGTCCTTTTCTCTACTTTCCCAACAAAGTACATGATGTCTTCCTGGTACTCAGCTTGACTCTTATTTACCAAATAACACTAAGTTTTTGTCTTCTCTGACTCTGTGTTGTCTTCCTCAGCCCAGATAATGCTATTATCCACTGACATGAGAAAAATGGCTCTTACATGAACCTGCATTTTTCTTAATCTGTCTTGTTATGGTGGGGACTTTATACACTGTGGCCTTGAGAACTTATACTCAAAAGCCCAACTCTTAGAATTCAAAAACATTGGCTTTTGAAAATCAAATGGATTGTCTCTGCTCTGTCTTTTTTTATTGTGCCAAAATATGCATAATTAAAATTTACCATTTTAGCCATTTCTAAGTGTATCGTTCAGTGGCATTAAGTATATTCACATTGTTGTGCAACCACCACCCCCATCCACCTCCAGAACTTTATCTTTGCAAATCTGAAACTCTGTACCCGTTAAATAACAATTGGCCATTCCCCCAGCCCCTGGCAACCACCTTTCTATATTCAGTCCCTAAGGGTTTGAATACTCTGGCTACAGTGTTTGTCCTTCTGTATGTGGTTTATTTCATTTAGGATGTCTTCAGTTGTAGCATGTGTCAGGATTCCCTTTCTTTTAAAGTTTGAATATTTCATTGTATGTGAAATACCACATTTTGTTTATCCATTCACCCATTGATGGATATTTGGGTGATTTCCACCTTTTGGCTATTGTGAGTAATGCTGCTATTCATATAGGTGTACAAATACCTGTTCAAGTCTCTGCATTCGATTCTTTTTTTTTTTTATTTGAAGATTTTTATTTATTTATTTATTTTTTGACAGAGAGAGAGACAATGAGAGAGGGAACACAAGCAGGGGGAGCGGGAGAGGGAGAAGCAGGCTTCCCACCAAACAGGGAGCCCGATGAGGGGCTCGATGTGGGGCTCGATGCGGGGCTCGATCCCAGGGCCCTGGGATCATGACATGAGCCAAAGGCAGACGCTTAATGACTGAGCCACCCAGACTACCCTGCATTCAAATCTTTTAAGTATCTACCCAGAGGTCTCTTTTTTCTTAACTAGTGAGTCCTGCTGACTAAGTGAGGGTAGAATGAAAATGCCACAGAATGCATCTTGACTTGTAAGGAGTTTTTAAGAAGATTGCTTCAAAGAAGAGCTGATTTGTTCTACATAGTAAAGTGAGAAAATTTTTGTTTGGTTGGAGAAAGTGGAAGAGGTGTGGGAATAGAGAAAATAGAGAGATGTAATAATGGTTTAACAGGAAAGAGGAGTCTGAAGGACATGGCAGGAGGACTAGACCATAGAGGAATGTAACCCATGAAATTCCCAGTAATAGGAAATTATAATAGGAATAATAATAATAATTTTCCATTTTTTTCTTTTCCTTCTCCTCCCCCCTGTTCTCTCTTCTCCCTCCACCTCCTCTCCCTCCTTCCTCTTTCTTCGCTTTTTCCTTCTCTTCCCCGTCCTCCTCCTCCTTCTAATTCAACTTCTCTGGTTCTATACATCATTCCTCATGCTAAAATTTACTCTAGGTGCCCCTTAATTGTTTATGACACTCTAAAGAACACAATAGCTCTAGGAAAATTGAAGATGAGGGATAATCTAGTGTGAACAAAAGTAGACCATGAGAAAGGTTGCTCATTGTAGAAGCTTGCAGGGAAGTAGTTATAGTGAGGGCACGTATAGGAAAACTCTAACTCTACTTACAGCTTTTGGAGATATTGCTGAAAATTTGGAGCATTCCACCACATTAAGATGGACATCAAGATACTTGCTTATGAATGAGCGGACTGAAAGATTGAACGACCTGGGGACACCTTGATTTGAACACATGCAGTTACACATGCAGTTAGAAAAATTTTGTTTAGTTTAATTATCCCCATTTTAGAAAAGGATATGAGACATAAAGGCAGAAATTAATTTACCTATGTTCATAAAGCTAAAAATTGATAGATGCATGTTTCAGGCCACATTTTTCTGACTGGCTACTGAAAAGGTACCTTTGGAGTAACTGAAGCAGAGACATCAAATACAGCATTTTAATCAAATCCATATGTGTATGTGTATTTATAGCAAAAATATTTAGAGGTCAATGTGTGGTTGTCTTTTCTGGGTGGACATACATGCCAGTATCCTTCAGTACATTAAGATCTAGAATTCTATTAATGTTTTTATAGATGGTGAATTTAAAGGCCAGAGTAATTAGGTGATTTACTTGTGCTTAGTCGCCATGTCAGAATAGAAGCCAATACAAGTGACAGTCACCAGACTACAGCCTGTGGGCCAAATCCAGTGGGTCACCTGTTTTTGTAAATAAAGTTTTATTGGAACACAGCCATGCTCATTAGTTTATGTATTGTTTGTGGCTGCTTTCATGCTACAACAACACAGTTGAATAGTTGAGAAGACCCCATAGCCCTCAAAGCCTGAAATATTTACTATCTGGCTCTTTATAGAAAATGTTGTCAATCCCTGGCCTAGACTGAGTCGTATTCCAGCTCTCTTTTATTATAATAGGACATATCAGGTATTGCTTCGCATGGTTCTCAGCTCTTCATACAGCCAGTCTACAGACCAATGAATTTATCTAGCACTGGCATGAAACACTTAAATTTAGTGTGTTGGAGTGACTTTGACCCTATGGTCAAGAAAACAGAAGGGACCAACCAATGATGGCCTTTGTCACAAAGAGGCTCTAACTTCCTGTAAGGGCTTATCTCAGATTGTAAGAAAGCAGTGAAATCTTTTAACTGTTAGAGTTATCACACCATCCCACCCTTTCTCTTCATTTCCTAGGAGGCCAAGCTGTATGTTCTCACTTGTGCCATGATACATACCAAAGAATACATTCACACAAAATTCTGGATCATTGTTACAGGTATATAGTTGGTAGCTCCCAATCATAAGAGGCACTTTCAATAGGCATTATACTATGCCTAGAAAAAATATAATAGGTTTGGAAAACAGGATCTGAATTTCAAGAGTGGTAAATCCGAGATGGTCTATTATTTGGAGATGGATATCAGGAACATAGCTTGTGTGCAGTGGCACAATCTTACCCCCAAATCAGTACCATGGCTCAGTCAGAAAGTGGAAAAAAGTCAGAGAGACAAAACTATGGTGATAAATTACTGGGATAGTCTCAATAAATGTGTGTGTGTGTGTGCACGTGCGTGAGTGTGTGTGTGTGTGTGTGTGTGTGTGTGTATTTCAACTGGAAGACCCACTTTCCACCATTGTAATTCCAGCAAAATGTGTGAATCAGAAACATTTGGAGGACCATTGTAAGATGTGCAAAACTTTCACAGTACAGAGTGGATTTTAAGCTTCTTTCTTTCTCAAAGGTTTGCAAAAAGAAAATAAGTTAAAACTTTAAACAAGGGGAAAAAGAACTTCTAATTTTAAAATCCAAGATAATTTTGAGCGAACAATTTCAATGTTTAATTACTTAAAGTGTTGCAAAAGGGAAATAATACAGAAACATCATTTGAAAGACGTAAGTTTATTTGTTCTATTTATTATACAATAAAACGAAGTCTCTGAGATGTTTGGTCTGAATTTTCTTTTTTCTAAACTGTAATAGTGAAGTGAAGGAATTTCTCTTTGGGAGACTCATATGACAAATATTTTCAAATAAATCTATAATGGAAATAATTACACTTTATCCAAAATTTTTAAAGTAGGACAGATCTAAAGCACAATTGGTTTTCATCTAAAATTGTATATATAGGCATTCACCAAAATGAGAGTACATACTTAGCACTGAAATAGCCAAAGATGAGTATTCACAGAAATATAAGGAGGATCATTTATAATATCAAAACACTGGACAAAAGCCAAGTGTCTACCAATAAGGAAATATTTAAGTTATGGTAGATCAGTAAAATGGAATTTTATATAGTCATAAAAAATAATGGCTTGAAAGAATATTTAATGACAGAGGGAAAGGCTCATAATATTTTAATTTATAAAGCAGAATATAAAACTCTTTTCAGTAGTTTCCTAATTTTGTAAAAAAAGTCAATTAACATATCTATTTATTTAATGTATTAATTCATTCAATATTTATTGGGTACCTACTATGTATCATATTCTGTTATTGCTCTAGTGATCACACTGTTTGACTTTAGTGGAGAGAGGCAGGTAATAAAGAAATAAACAAGTGATAGATAAAGGATGTTAGGCGATACTAAGTACTCTGGAAAACAATAAAGTGGAGGAAAGATATAGATAATGTGTGGTGGTGGGTGTGTATTTCTCTGTTGTTGTAGGACTTAAGTTTATAAATATTGTAAAAAAAATTTAAAAAAAAGAATACTGTATATAACAATTATCTTAATTGTTCTTAAATAATTTGAAAAATTGTAGGTGGTTACTCTCCAACCAATTGAAATTCTGAAATTCTGTTAAGTCTCAGAGTGGCAGTTGGATTAGATGGGAATATGAGGTTAACTCTTTCTGAAGTTGGAATGTGTGTGCCTTTATCTTTACCTGGTGAATTTGAGAAACTGTCTTTTGTGGTGTCTTTGTGGTTTCATAGCAATGAATATGTGTGTATGCTTCAGCTAGTGAGGAAATTTCTCTAGATAAAAATTCTTGATGATTGTCATTGGGTCATTTCTTGTCAAGTTCAAGTATAAGCTTATATTTCACTATGTGTTCTTCCAGAAATCTGAGGATTACAAGTGGTGGATAAAGATTTAAATGAAGGAGGGCGCCTGGGTGGCTCAGTTGGTTAAGCGACTGCCTTCGGCTCAGGTCATGATCCTGGAGTCCCGGGATCGAGTCCCGCATCGGGCTCCCTGCTCAGCGGGGAGTCTGCTTCTCCCTCTGGCCCTCCCCCTCTCATGTGCTCTCTCTCTCTCTCTCAAATAAATAAATAAAATCTTTAAAAAAAAAAAAAAAGATTTAAATGAAGGATAACTATAACAGCTTTCTATACACAAAACCAATGTACCTCTTATTCAATTGGAATGTGTTAAGAACAGTACAGGATCTGAGATGTTACACTACTTACAAACTAAGTAAGTCTATCACAGATTTATAGGGATGTTGGCAAAAGACATGAGACTCGTGGGTCAGGGATAAATGACTTTATTGCTGGAACCACTGAGCTTCTTGTTCACATTGGTTTGCTCTGTCTCCCAATCCACGGGGTGATGCTGGGCTGGGTGCCGATTGGTACTGCCCTGTAGTGGCTTTGCATCACAGCCGAGGAAGCTTGAGCTTGGCAAAGCCACGGTTTGTTTTTTTAAGATTTTATTTATTTATTTATTTATTTATTTATTTATTTATTTGAGAGAGAAAAGCATGAGAGGGAAGAGGGTCAGAGGGAGAAGCAGGCTCCCCGCTGAGCCAGGAGCCTGATGTGGGACTCGATCCCAGGATTCCGGGATCATGACCTGAGCTGAAGGCAGTCGCTTAACCAACTGAGCCACCCAGGCGCCCCAAAACCACAGTCTTTTAAAGGGGACTCCCAGCAAACTTGCACAACCTTTGCTCTGGAGGAAAGCATTGTCTTTACTCCACTGGTCAGGAAACAAATCTGTCCTCTGCCCAGGGGGAGACACTACCTAACTTACAGGCTGTTTGCTAAACAAACATCCTGGAAAAAATAGTCCAGCACAAAGCCATGGAGTCCCTTTGCTCAGAAGTGCAGAAACCTAAAACCCATGGAATTTTCCTTCCAATTTTATTTTGAATATTAAATTTCCTGGTGAGTTATTTGTAATTTCTGAAATTTTATCTGTTTGCTTGAGTTTGTTCATACTTATTAAGAGGCTTAGGAAAAGTACAGGCTGAAATTTTTCTGTTAATGTGTGCACAGTATAATGTAATGACCAGTATTATTTTATTTTTGCTGCTATATTTCTTTTAATTTTTTCTGGTTATTGTTTGGAATTTTTGTGGATGATATGTTCAATAACAGAGAAGGATAGGAAAATAGAGGGACATATAAATTAGGACTTAATTTTAGATTCAGCCTAGATCCAGAGTCAGTCGTTGAGGTTTTGAAATTGTGGAGATAATCGGGACTATCTTAAAATTCTGTTTTCTCCTTTTACAACAATAACAAAAAAAGCAGTTTCCCCTGAGTGAGCCATTAGAGTCATCTAAAATCTAGAATCTAGATTTTTGGGAGAGAGAAGTTGGAGAGGGAAAGCAAGCAAATGGAAAGAGAGAATTGGACCACTTGGAGACAATACATTTTTTGAACTCTGCATTGAAAGTTACTTGGTAAATGTGGATGGGCGGCACTGTGCTCACGGGGTCCGTTACCAAAGTTCATGCAGCATTTTTGAGCATGGGCCCTGGAACCAGGCTGCCTAAGGTAGATTCCCTCCCAGCCACTCTAGTAGCTATGTAGTTTAGGACAAGTCACATAAGTTCCTTGTGCCTCAGTATCCTCCTCTACATTCAGGAGATACTAATGAAACATAACTTGTAAGATTGCTGTGATGATTAAACCAGTTAATATACAGGCATGTGGTAGGCACTCGATACATTTTAGTTCTTTTAGATACCATCTAATTGTTTATGTTTCTTTTTTTTAACCTTAGGAAACAAAGACATTTTCTGAATCCATTTAATTCTGCAAGAATAGGAACCAAGTCTAGCTTGCTCACCATTATATTTTTAGGCAACCACAATGCCTCATCTGTGCTTGATCAATATTAATTAAATAGGAGAATAAAATAAATATTTTTTATCAAAATCCTGAAACAGAATCTACAGGGACGTAAAGAATGTCTGTGATTTATTCTGCATGCATGTGTGTGTGTCTGTGGGTTTCTATCGGCATAAAGGTCTGCGTTGACTTTTAGGGAAGAGCCTCTTGATAGCACAGTTAGACCTGGAGAACAAAACCATAGTTTGTTCCCATTGAAATTGTAAGCTAATGACACATTACCCTGATGTATGAATAGATTTATTTTCCTGACTCATATTTTAATTACATTTCTCCTAAGTGACAGTTTTCTTCTCTGTAAAATGAGATTTAAAAAAATTGCAATCCAAAAATTTGTAAGCCTTAAATCCTAGGATGTACTGAAGGAAAATACCAGGTTTGAGAACATTGCTTTCTTTACAGGTAATTTGGTTAGCTGGATGTTTGTGTACTTAAGAAGCCATCACAACAACATAACATACCTGCAGTTCACCTAAAATGTTATTATGTAGTTGGAAAAACTAGAAGGATGCTACTTACCCTTTATGTCCTTCTAAACTAAGTATATCATATATTCAGCTTTTTATTGACTGGCAAATGAGAATTAAATTTTGTTAAGTACCTCTCAAATTTACTATTACAAATATATTAAATATTTAAAAGTGACAGAGATGTGTAGAATACAATGCTGTTTAGAGCTAGAAGATCATGGATTTCCTTTATGGCTGATTTTATGGTTTATTTTTATTATTTAAAAGAAAGCCATCTTTTCCTTTTATTTGCTTTGCATAGCCACCAGTATCACTGGTTAGAACATTAACTAAGTATGCAAGTATAAGATCATATATTCATTAGATTTATCCATATGTTATGAATAATGCAATATATGCATTCCTGAGAGGCTAGAGTTGGAAGAAATATGCAGTTTTATAAAATGTTTATAGTTGATTATACATTTTCTGTTTACTGGAATCATTAAAAGAACACAGTGCTAAAAGCTCCATCTCTTAGAATCTTAATGAATTTATTATCGAAATAACTTAAGATATGATTTGAAATTTCCTCAGTGAGGTCAGGACACCCAGACTAATATTTAGAACAGTCTGAAAATAGTAATTCAGCACAATAGCTGCATACAGGTAAATATATTAAAGTTGTTGTAGTTTTTTTTCCTGTCACACCACACACCCTTACCTTTCGTTTCTTGTTTTATTGCTAGTTTGTTTCATTTTCCTGCATTTGCCTGTGTACTCCAATTGAAAGATCTGTCATTTTGACACACACTTTGTATAATTCAAGTGCTACAGCAAGCTCTTATTCAAGGTAATTGAATAATCATGAATAGTAGAGTAAAATAAAGATAAAATCATACAGTAAAATAAAAACTGCTGCACCTCTAATGATTTCATTTTAATTTCACTCTCATATGATAAGGAATCAAAATGAGTCATTTTATATTCCTTTTCTTTCTCTGCCTTTAAGTACCAGCTTATGACAGCTAGAAAATTGATAATTTTCTGTTAAATCTCAGGAATATACTGAATTTTAGTTTTTTTTTCAGTGTATTTCAATTTCAACTAAGTCAAAAAAATTTCATTCTAATAGCATTATAGGTTTCTTCAAAATAAATGTAATAAAGTAAGCATATAAGAATAACTTTCCTATAAATTAATTCATCAAATAAAGAAATAAAATAGATAAAATGCAAATGTCTCAGTTATTCACATTATGATATTTGACTAAGATACATGAAAAATAATTTCTCAGGACTTCAAATTGCTTGATGACAATGTAACTTGATTCCAATTTTCACACAAAATGACGACTTCTATTTTGTTTCTCCAAATTTTGTCACATCCAATCCAACAGAGATGATGTGTGTTCTACTGCAAATTAGGAAGAAGCAATAGTCCGTGTCAACTGAATCTGAAAATAGATTTGTTATGTCTCCTTTCTCTGGTATCTTTCATTAAAGAATACACTCTGTGGTCCAATTCATATCGTGCATTATTGTTCAATCTCCCAGAGCAAAATGCTATTATATTGCCTTTTTTTCCCCTCAACTACATTCTTTTGGAAATTAACTTAATGCATTTCATGCGGAATTGTTTTGAATTGACAAAAATCAGCATGAGAAGTGAGTAAAATTTAATATATTTCCCAAGGGTTTAAACTAATGTTGTAAACTCAATAAATGAACAAATTAAGAAAGCCAGTCTCAAATTGGTCACTTTTAATTAAAATTTATCAGCTACCATAACCTCACCAGTATTATGCTCTGCCTCCCTTCCAGTATTGGTTTTCTACATAATACTTACCAAAATCTGACATTATTTTATATATCGGTTTGTTTAGTATCTCTCTCTTCACCATTAGATACAAGTTCTCTGAGGGTAGGAATATTATAATTTCTCCCCATTTTTGATTGACTGTCTCTTCTACCACTAGATTGTAATCTCTGTGACAATGCAGATTTTTATTTTTTCTTTATCATTTGTCACCGATACCTAGAATAGTGCCTGGCATATATTAGGAATTCAATAGGCCTGGGGGAAAGATGGCGGAGGAGTAGGGGACCCTATTTCAACTGGTCCCCGGAATTGAGCTGGATATCTACCAGACCACTCTGAGCACCCACCAAACCAGCCTGAGATGTAAGAAGATCTGGATCTCTACAAACAGAATATCACAGGCGGTTGGTTTTGAGGTACCAAGCAGAGAGCCGTGATTCTGCGGGCAGATACCGGAGGATAAACGGCAGCGGGAGGGTGCCTGGCTGTGGGGATCCTACACCGCCGGTGAGTGACAGCCTCACGCGTTGCGGACGGGGCACAGACTTGCAGACCGGTAGCGGAGGGGAAAGGACTTTAGGGCAGCCCCCGGGGTGGAAAACCAGACTGGCGGGGTCGCGCACACACGAACTGCAGGTCCCCCGGACAGAAACCCGGAGCGACGGTCGCGCGCACGCAAACTGCAGCCTCCGAGACGGAAACCCGGTGCGCCCGGGTCCCGCCGGTGAACTGCAACCCCCGGGGTGGAAACCCCGAGCGGCGGAGTCCCACGCACGCGAACTGCAGTCCCCGGGACAGAACCCCAAGGGGCGGAGGTGTGCGCGCGCGAACTGGGAGCGGCTGGCGGTTTTAGAAGCACAAAGGGCAGAGACGTGCCCCGACCTGGAGGCAGGACTAGGAGCGCTGCGGAGGGGCACACAACCCAGGCCGCTGCAGTTTACAGCAGCACGGACAGAAACGGAGACAGTGTGGCCTGGAGACCTCACGGAAGAACACACCGTGATCTCTCTGCTCTGAGGCAGAGGGTTGGAAACGGTCTCTTCTGCTCTGACTCGCGGAAGAGATGCGGAAAGCCACCAGGGAAAGCCGTCAGAAAACAAAAGCCCCAAAGACTGATTCCCACTGAGCCCATCCCCCGCCACAGGGGCGCAGGGCAACTCCGCCCAAACAGGGTTGTCTGAGTAACAGCGCGGCAGGCCCCTCCCCCAGAAGACGGGCTGGGAAAACAAGAGGCCAGCAACCCTAAGGTCCCAAGAAAACAGGTGCATCTTGCTTGGGTTCTGGTCAATAATTTGGACTCTATACATTCCCTCAAACACCCATCAACAGAATGACTAGGAGGAGGAGCCCCCAAAACAGAAAAGACTCAGAGATTATGACTTATGCCGCAGATTTACAAATGGATGCAGATATAACCAAGATGTCGGAGATGGAATTCAGGCTAGCAATTGTGAAGACAATGGCTAGAATGGAGAAATCAATTAATGGCAACATAGAGTCTCTAAGGGCAGAAATAAAAGGTGAATTGGCAGAACTTAAAAATGCTATCAATGAGATCCAATCCAATCTAGATAATCTAACAGCTAGGGTAACTGAGACAGAAGAGAGAATAAGCGATCTGGAAGACAGTATAATAGATAAAAAGGGAAAAGAGGAGGCCAGGGAAAAACAACTCAGAATCCATGAAAATAGAATCAGAGAAATAAGTGACACCATGAGGCGTTCCAATGTCAGAATCATTGGAATCCCGGAGGGAGTGGAGAGAGAGAGAGGGCTAGAAGATGTATTTGAGCAAATCGTAGCTGAGAACTTCCCTAATCTGGGGAATGAAACAAACATTCGAGTCCTAGAGGCAGAGAGGACCCCTCCTAAGATCAAGGAAAACAGGCCAACACCCCGGCACGTAATAGTAAAACTTGCAAATCTTAGAACCAAGGAAACCATCTTAAGGGCAGTTAGGGGGAAGAGATTCCTTACGTACAGAGGGAGGAACATCAGAATAACGTCAGACCTATCCACAGAGACCTGGCAAGCCAGAAAGGCCTGGCAAGACCTATTCAGGGTACTAAACGAGAAGAACATGCAGCCAAGAATACTTTATCCGGCAAGGCTTTCATTTAGAATGGATGGAGAGATGCAGAGCTTCCACGACCGGCAGAAGTTGAAAGAATATGTGACCACTAAGCCGGCCCTGCAAGAAATATTAAGGGGGGTTCTATAAAAGGAGAAAGACCCCAAGAGTGATCTACAACAGAAATTTACAGGGACAATCTATAAAAACAACGTCTTCACAGGCAACATGATGACAATTAATTCATATCTTTCAATAATCACTCTCAACGTGAATGGCCTAAATGCTCCCATAAAACGGCACAGGGTTGCAGATTGGATAAAAAGACAGGACCCATCCATATGCTGTCTACAAGAGACTCATTTTGAACCTAAAGATACATCCAGACTGAAAGTGAAGGGATGGAGATCTATCTTCCATGCCAGCGGACCTCAAAAGAAAGCTGGGGTAGCAATTCTTATATCAGACAAATTAGATTTTAAACTAAAGTCTGTAATAAAAGACACAGAAGGACACTATATCATTCTTAAAGGGTCTATCCAACCAGAAGATCTAACAATTGTAAATATCTATGCCCCCAACATGGGAGCAGCCATCTACATAAGCCAACTGTTAACCTAAATAAAGAGTCACATTGATAACAATACGTTAATTGTAGGAGACCTCAATACTCCACTCTCAGCAACGGACAGATCATCTAAGCAGAAAATCAACAAGGAAACAAGAGCTTTGAATGATACATTGGACCAGATGGACCTCACAGATATTTACAGAACATTCCACCCTAAAACAACAGAATACTCATTCTTCTCGAGCGCACATGGAACTTTCTCCAGAATAGACCATATACTGGGTCACAAATCAGGTCTCAACCGATACCAAAAGATTGAGATTATTCCCTGCATATTCTCAGACCACAATGCTCTAAAACTGGAACTCAATCACAAGAAAAAATTTGGCAGAAATTCAAACACTTGGAAGCTAAAGACCACTCTGCTCAAGAATGTTTGGGTCAACCAAGAAATCAAAGAAGAATTTAAACAATTCATGGAAATCAATGAGAATGAAAACACATCAGTCCAAAACCTATGGGATACTGCAAAGGCGGTCCTAAGGGGGAAATACATAGCCATCCAAGCCTCACTCAAAAAAATAGAAAAATCCCGAATTCACCAACTAACTCTACACCTTAAAGAACTAGAGAAAAAGCAACAAACGACGCCTAAGCCACGCATTAGAAGAGAAATAATTAAAATTAGAGCAGAAATCAATGAATTAGAAACCAGAAACATGGTAGATCAGATCAATGAAACTAGAAGTTGGTTCTTTGAAAGAATTAATAAGATTCCACTGGCCAGACTTATCCAAAAGAAGAGAGAAAGGACCCAAATTAATAAAATTATGAATGAAAGGGGAGAGATCACAACTAACACCAAGGAAATAGAAACAATTATTAGAAACTATTATCAACAACTATATGCCAATAAACTGAGCAATCTGGATGAAATGCAGGCCTTCCTGGAAACCTATAAGCTGCCAAGACTGAAACAGGAAGAAATTGACAACCTGAATAAGCCAATAACCAGTAACGAGATTGAAGCAGTGATCCAAAACCTCCCCAAAAACAAGAGTCCAGGGCCTGATGGATTCCCTGGGGAATTCTACCAAACATTCAAAGAAGAAATAATACCTATTCTACTGAAGCTGTTTCAAAAAATAGAAACAGAAGGAAAACTTCCAAACTCATTCTATCAGGCCAGCATTACCTTAATCCCCAAACCAGGCAAAGACCCCATCAAAAAGGAGAATTTCAGACTGATATCCCTGATGAATATGGATTCCAAAATCCTCAACAAAATCCTAGCTAATAGGATCCAACAATACATTAAAAGGATCATCCACCACAACCAAGTGGGATTTATCCTCAGGATGCAAGGGTGGTTCAACATTCGCAAATCAATCAATGTGATAGAACACATTAATAAGAGGAGGGAGAAGAACCATATGGTCCTCTCAATTGATGCAGAAAAAGCATTTGACAAAATGCAACATCCTTTCCTGATTAAAACTCTCCAGAGTATAGGGATAGAGGGAACATTCCTCAAGCTCATAAAATCCATCTATGAAAAACCCACAGCAAATATCATCCTCAACGGGGAAAAGCTGAGAGCCTTTCCCTTAAGATCAGGAACACGTCAAGGGTGCCCACTCTCACCACTGTTGTTCAACATAGTACTAGAAGTCCTAGCAACAGCAATCAGACAACAAAAAGAAATAAAAGGTATTCAAATTGGCAAAGAAGAAGTCAAACTCTCTCTTTTTGCAGACGACATGATACTTTATGTGGAAAACCCAAAAGACTCCACCCCCAAATTACTAGAACTCATCCAGCAATTCAGTAATGTGGCAGGATACAAAATCAATGCACAGAAATCAGTTGCTTTCTTATACACTAACAACGCAACTGTAGAAAGAGAAATTAGAGAAATGATTCCATTTACAATAGCACCAAAAACCATAAGATACCTTGGAATAAACCTAACCAAAGAGTTAAAGGATCTATACTCTAGGAACTACAAAACACTCATGAAAGAAATTGAAGAAGACACAAAAAGATGGAAAAATATTCCATGCTCATGGATCGGAAGAATAAACATTGTTAAAATGTCTATGCTACCCAGAGCAATCTATACCTTCAATGCCATCCCGATCAAAATTCCAATGACATTTTTCAAAGTGCTGGAACAAACAATCCTAAAATTTGTATGGAATCAGAAAAGACCCCGAATCGCCAAGGAGATGTTGAAAAAGAAAAACAAAGCTGGGGGCATCACATTGCCCGATTTCAAGCTATATTACAAAGCAGTGATCACCAAGACAGCATGGTACTGGCACAAAAACAGACATACAGACCAATGGAACAGAATAGAGAGCCCAGATATGGACCCTCAACTCTATGGTCAAATAATCTTTGACAAAGCAGGAAAAAACATGCAATGGAAAAAAGACAGTCTCTTCAATAAATGGTGCTGGGAAAATTGGACAGCCACATGCAGAAGAATTAAACTCGACCATTCTCTAACACCATTCACAAAGATAAACTCAAAGTGGATGAAAGACCTCAATGTGAGACAGGAATCCATCAAAATCCTAGAGGAGAACATAGGCAGTAACCTCTTTGACATCGGCCACAGGAACGTCTTTCAAGATACATCTCCAAAAGCTAGTGAAACAAAAGCAAAAATGAACTTTTGGGACTTCATCAAGATAAAAAGCTCCTGCACAGCAAAGGAAACAGTCAACAAAACAAAGAGGCAACCCACAGAATGGGAGAAGATATTTGCAAATGACACTACAGATAAAGGGCTGGTATCCAAGATCTATAAAGAACTTCTCAAACTCAACACCCAAAAAACAAATAATCAAGTCAAAAAGTGGGCAGAAGAGGTGAACAGACACTTCTCTGAAGAAGACATACAAATGGCTAATAGATACATGAAAAAATGTTCATCATCATTAGCCATCAGGGAAATCCAAATCAAAACCACACTGAGATACCACCTTACACCAGTTAGAATGGCAAAAATGGACAGGGAAAGAAACAACAAATGTTGGAGAGGTTGTGGAGAAAGGGGAACCCTCTTACACTGTTGGTGGGAATGCAAGTTGGTACAGCCACTTTGGAAAACAGTGTGGAGGTTCCTCAAAAATTTAAAAATAGAGCTACCCTATGACCCAGCAATTGCAATACTGGGTATTTACCCCAAAGACACAGATGTAGTGAAAAGAAGGGCCATATGCACCCCAATGTTCATAGCAGCAATGTCTGCAATAGCCAAACTGTGGAAAGAGCCGAGATGCCCTTCAACAGATGAATGGATAAAGATGTGGTCCATACATACAATGGAATATTACTCAGCCATCAGAAGAGATGAATACCCAACTTTTACATCAACATGGATGGGACTGGAGGAGATTATGCTAAGTGAAATAAGTCAAGCAGAGAAAGTCAATTATCATATGGTTTCACTTATTTGTGGAACATAAGGAATAGCATGGAGGACATTAGGAGAAGGAAGGGAAAAATGGGGGGTGGGGAATTGGAGGGAGAGATGAACCATGAGAGACTATGGACCTGAGAAACAAACAGGGTTTTAGAGGGGAGGAGGAAGGGGGGATTGGTTAGCCCGGTGATGGGTATTAAGGTGGACATGTACTGCATGGAGCACTGGGTGTTATACGAAAACAATGGATCGTGGATCACTACATCAAAAACTAATGATGTATTGTATGGTGACTAACATAACATAATAAAATTTAAAAAAATAAAAATAAAAAAATAAAAAGCAAAAAAAAAAAAAAAAGGAAATCAATAAATATTGGTTAAATGAGAGAAATCTCTATTGGACATCCATAAATAGACATATACATACCAATACATATCAATAAGACTTCTATAAATTTGGATTTTATATATGTTCCAAATTAATAAGGGTCCACCTCTGAAGCCTTAAAGGAAGTGCTTTAATTTCCAGTAACATTATGAGAATATACCCTTTAGAACTTAATCTGGTTGTTTACGAGAACATTTGCTTGTTTGATACCCAGGTTCTGGCATTAGGAAGCCTCCCTTCCCTATCTCAAATACCTGGAGATATTCATTTATGTAAGTCTCAGGAATTCCCTGGTATCTAGTTATGAAACTCAATAGAACTATTTGGAGTTTTACATTATCTTCATCACTTACTAGTATGCGGACTGGGTTAATTGTTTCACGTCTTTAATCTCTTACCTCATCTTTACGGTGGAGAAATCAGTAGTCCTTATCCCACAAGGTATATGAGAGAAGTAAAACTCCACACAGTGATGAACACATAATATGTGCTCAGTAAGTAATAGTGATGGAGGTTTGTGAGGAAGGTGTTGATGATGATGCAGAGGAACTTAAAGTCCACATTCCTGATGAGAACAGTGATTAAAAAGTTATCATAATATCCAAACGCAAATGTACTTTGGAGCTTGTTTAGTCATGTCTCCCTATTTTATAGGTGAGCAAATTGAGGTTTACAAAGATGAAGTGTTAGTGATACTGAAATATGGGTGGTATTTCAGAAGTGCAGTTAAACTTTTGAAAATAAGGTTGGAGGGGCGCCTGGGTGGCTCAGTTGGTTAAGCAACTGCCTTCGGCTCAGGTCATGATCCTGGAGTCCCGGGATCGAGTCCCGCATCGGGCTCCCTGCTCGGCAGGGAGTCTGCTTCTCCCTCTGACCCTCCTCCCTCTCATGCTCTCTGTCTCTCATTCTCTCTCTCTCAAATAAATAAATAAATAAATCTTTAAAAAAAAAAAAAAGAAAATAAGGTTGGGAATTTGGAAAATGATGACTTCGAATGCTGCTTCCTCTATCTACCTATCTATCTATCTATCTATCTATCTATCTATCTATCTATCTATCATCTATCTATAAGATTTATTTATTTGAGAGACAGTGCACATGCTTGCATGGGTGCGTGCGAGTGGGAAGAGGGGCAGAGGGAGAGGGTCTTGAAGCAGACTCCCCACTGAGCGTAGAGCTGGTGGGGGGGCTCGATCTCACTACCCATGAGATCACGACCTGAGTGGAAACCAAGAGTCAGACGCTTAACCGACTGAGGCCCCCAGGTGTCCCTGGTTCCACTATTTACTAGCCGAATAATTATGAGGAAATTTCTTAAATTTTATAATCTTCACTTTCCTCATCTGGTAATGATGACAATAAAACCTCCTTCACAGAATGATTTTTTTGTTCATGAAGAGAATATTCTGCATTATTAGGAAGACCTCGATTGCCTATCAGCTCATAAACAGCAGCATTGAGGAAAAATACACAGAGGGACACTTTCTCTAAGAATCCTCCCTGAGAAAACACCGTCAGTGTGATGAATATTTAATCACATCCTTGCAGCAAATATTGTGATGGGTTTCCTCAACCTTATTTGGCAGAGACCAGTGAAATGATGTCAGAATGCATTCCATCAAAGCAATTCTAGGGTACAATGTGTTCCAGTTTTACATCTTTCTGTTTAATCCGTGACTAGACTTTCAAAAGCTTATATAATACATTGCATCTTAGATTCTCCTTGCTGATAAATAACTGGAAACCAATTGCTTATAAAGCTTAAAATAGTAGCCCGTGTGGGAGGAGGCCACGTTTCCCTTGAGAAAATGCTGGTGGTGGGGAAAAGAAAAAGGAGAAGGGAAGGAGGAAGAAGAAGAAGAGGAAGAGGAAGGAGAAGAAGAAGAAGGGGAAGAAGAAGAAGGGGAAGAAGGGGAAGAAGGGAAGAGAAAGAGAAACTACTCCAAGTGCTTGATTAAGTAGTCATCGGCAGCAGTTCCCACTACCTGGGCAAGTGGTCATTTTTCTTGTATTTAATCCTTTTATTTTCAAAGTGAACAGTAGAACCTGGAATATATGTACTGTTCTGAGTTGTTATTCTCTTTTAAGAATGAGCCTTCTTACCTGGTAGGAGAGGAATAGCCCTGGAGAAAAATAGATGGAAATCCGTAGATTTTCCTAGGGTGTTGTGTGGGGAGGAGCTACACCTGGATGCGCTTCTGTGGGGCCTCCAACCCCCACCCCTAGCTTAAGACAGTCCTGACCAGAGAGGCCTGATGAAGAGCTCAGCACCTTTTCTGGTGCTCCTTCCCATAACAAATAGCTTTGACAGACCACAACTTTTAGCGAGTCTACAGGGAAAGAGAAAGTGCAGATTCCCAGTATAACAGACTCATTCTCCCCAGAGTTGACTTGGACCGGATCACAAGAAAAAGAGACTTTAGGCTGATTCTCTGCATTTTAACCAACACTTACTAAGCCTTTGTTAATTATAATATACAGGCTGATTGGGAAATTAAAAAAGAAAATACCATCCTGCCCTTAATAAATACTTACCAGGCAAAATATGAGTGGGAAGGTACATGGGGTCATAAAATCATGGAGTTAGAAATGTCATTTTTGAAGAGATATATACATATATTATTTTAGTAGGGTCTCTGGCACAGAAGGTTAACCGTTGTTATTATTATTATGACTACAACTACTCCCACTTTTGGTTAGGTGTCTGAATCATCTGGGGCGCTTATAACAATTCAGGTTCCACAGCTCCTCCTCAGACTCACTAAGTCAGAATTTCAGAAGTGGTTCCCAAGAATCTGTATAACAAAGAAGGTCCCAGGTTATTCTGATGCTGCATCCAGCCACTAAACCACGGAATGGAATTCTACCACCACTGGTAAACTCCTCTGCCTTTTTAAGAAGACAGTAAATGGAGGCTTGGAGAAGTTAAGCAGTGCCCCTGTTTCTTCTTACTTAATTGACCTTTTTCTTTTATCTAGGTTGTCCACATAAGCGACCTCAGATCCTTTCTCTCCAAGAGTACTCTTTAAGAAATGCATACAAATGACTTGCCTAAGGTGATGTTAGCCAGTTGATGGCAGATTTGGAAATAAATCCTCCTTTTTCTCCACTGCCAGTTAATGTTTCCTCTGTTGAACCCACAGCTTTCCTCAGTTGGATCCTATCTGACAATGGCGTGTCTCTTAAAGCCCAGGGTGTCAGAATGAAGACTTTTTGCCACAGCCTTTACTCAACACCAGCCTCAGTTTTTCTAAATGCATTGCCACCTTACGTGCTTTTCAGACTTCTGGAAAGTAGCAAGTATCTATGCAGCAAGGCTTTGTCCACAGTGTCAGGGGTGAGTGGGGAACAAAGGAGTTGGTGGGAAGAGTAAAGTCTTTCAGACCATTGCTCAATTTTGTTGTGCAAATTGCAATCTGTCATGCAAATTGTCATGCAAATTGCAAGCAAATTATGAATATACCCCTTCCTTGTTTTAGAATATATTTGCAAAGGAAACACTTGACATGTTGGTTTGCTCTGCTTGTTGTCTGCCCAACAGAATTTAAAATAAGCTCTTTGGATCAGATTATATTTCTGGTATAAATCAAAATCTCCCAATATTGTTGCATGATTCAAAAGCAGTTAAATGACCAGCAGACCTCTTTCCACATAATGATACTTTAATAGAAAAGTTCCTTCTGCTCCAGAACAGTAAATCCTTCATGGCTGATGCTTGCCCTAGCAGCACACATTTTGATGCATTGTTTCATGGGAAAACTGAGTCTGCCCCTTAGTACTGTGTATCGCCTAAGGCAGTTGCTTTTAACTTTTTTTGTATGTTTATTTTCTTCTATATCTATTCTGTTGTTTGTGATGTGCACAGCTTAGAAGCCCTCCCCCCCCCCAGTAAACAAAGGGGGTGGGTATAATTTCAATAAATGGAATTAAGTTGGATGGTGAGAAAAAGACACTTGATCTATCACCTGATTCTCACAGCATCTTTTGTCTTGCAAACTTTCAGCTTCCCTCATGAAATATGACACACTGATTAAAGGGTAATTCTTTAAAAGGTTTAGGACCCAGTATAAACCTCAACATGTGGAGGACCTAAGCATATGGAGTCTGGGCTTAGCTTTCTCACTAATTGTCCCGTAGCAGAGTGGTTGCTAGACTTGACCTTCACAAACCAGTAATAATTGTCTCCTTCTCTCTCTCTCTCTCTCTCTCTCTCTCTCTCTCTCACACACACACACACACACACACACACACACACACATCTTTTTGAGCTAACATAAGGTCGCCAGTATTTAATTTTGACAAGTAAGGAAGGGCAATAAGATGAACAGCCTAGCATATACTGTGGATGGCATTTCATTTAAAATAGGTATTTTAAAACCAAAAGACATAACCTCAGGGGGGGAAGAAAAATAATTCTGTAATTGTGGTCATTTAGTTTTATGAAAAAAAGTAAAGAAAAGAAAACTTCTCTAAACTGTTCTAATTTTTTTTATCTTATTACACAACACAAAAAAACCATCGATAGGCACCAAATCCCTAATCGACATGTGCTTTTTCTTCCTAAGCCCCTCAACACCAGGCCTTTTAAACAGGCCAGTCAGGGTCACATCTATGTGCATTGAAGCATATAAAGAGCCCTCCAGCCTTGACCGCATTTGGATCACTGCTCAGTTACAAATTCTAATGTACTTATTTCCCTCTCTTTCTTCCCGGTTTTGTCTCCGCATTCTGCCTCCAAATACTATTCGCCTCCGGTTTTCTTAGATTGGTACCCAACTAGACTCACTGTTGAGGTTCCATCTTGACACTTCCCATCACTTTCAGGCACCTCAACCAAAGGTGAGAAGTATTTTCATTACCTACCTAGGCTTCTTTTCAGGGGAGGGGGTATATGCAGTGGCCAATGTTGCCACAAGGTGGTGATAGCCATAAACTTCTCAGTGCTTTATCCTGCCATAGCCACTGGGGATCTCTACCTCAAATCACAGGAATGTCCCACAGGAAAGAAAGGGAATGCCACAGATCAGAAGCAGATCTGACCTCAAGAGATGACATTTCATCCACTCTAATAAATAAGCCAATTTATTACTTTAGTTCAATGACGATCACTTTCCCTGTCTGTGTTATTTGTATACATTGTACTGGGCTTTTTATGAAGATCGAGACAATGTATCTGGCATAGTTCCTGGCACAGAGGTGACTCTTAGACCATGTTAATTTCTTTTCTACTTTCTCACCCTGTGACATTTTCACCCAAAGGACACATATGAAGGGCATTTGGGTGGGTTTGCCTCCTTAATCTGTGTGTCTGAAATATCTTGGACCAATGAGTTCAAACTCCAGAAGCCGCAAAGCTTCTATGCACAAGGTGCATAGAGCAGGAGCTCTGGGCTAGGCAGACCTGGGTTGAGGGCTAGGTATGTGACCTTGGGCAATGTGTTTAACTTCCCTCAACTCCAGTTTTCTCATCTATAAAATGAAAATTGTATCATCTGTCTCATAGGGTAGCCCTGAAAATTCAATGGAGATGAAATGTGGAAAGTACCTGGTCAATAGTATGAGTTAAATAAAATGGTAACTTTAAGAAATCTGAAAGGACAGAGGGCTTGAATGACAACTTTGACTACCATGGAAGTGCTTGCTGTCCATTAGAACTTTCTGTGATGGTGAACATGGTCTGTTTCCATCCATTGTGGTAGCCACTCAACACGTGTGACTGTTGAACACAGGAAATGTGACCAGTGAGATCAAGGAACTGAATTATTAGTTTTAATTAATTTAAGTTTAAGTAGTCACATTTAACCACTGTCCATAGTATTGGTGGCACAGGAGGAGAAACCTTAGGACTTTTTTGGGTCTCAATCACTCAACCTTAAAAATTGACAAGACTGAGTTCTTAACACATTGCTGTTTTCTAAGAGCTAAACTTGAGGCTGAAGCTAAGACTCTTTCTCCTTATGTCGTCAAGTAACATCGTTCTCTTGATTTGTTCAAAATTAATGGGTATGTGTGTATGTATCTAGAGCTATCGGTGAAGGTAAGAGAAAAATATTACTAAGTATTATTGTTTAAGAGGACTAGATTCAGAAAAAGATTCAGGGGACAATTTTGTCCCCAGAGTCCCGAAGGCTTCACCATGGCTTAGAAACTTTTCATTTGAGTGCATCCTAAAGAATTCTCAGGTAGGCAGTCCTTTCTGGTTGTTCCCTATTTGGATCATTTCACATTCTGACTGTCAACAGAAAGGGCAAAAACATGTAAAATGCCTGCATCCACAAGAATATGAACCTTAGGAAGACTTAGAAAGTCCTTTGCCCTGAATTGGGAATCATTAAGAAATGTTTTCTTTGCTTCTTATTTATAAAGCTAATTAGATTTTACCTTTACTATTTCATTTGACTATTGAAGTCCAGCATCAAAATATTTTAAGTATGTTCTAAAAATCAATTCTGTTCTGTCTTGTTACATTACAGTTTTAACTCATTTATCCTTAAAACTGGTTCAGAGAGAGGGTGCCTGGGTGGCTCAGTCGGTTACACGTCTGCCTTTGGTTCAGGTCATGAACCCAGGGTCCTGGGATCGAGTCCCGTATCAGACTTCCTGCTCCGCGGGAAGCCTACTTCTCCCTCTCCCACTCCCCCTGCTTGTGTTCCCTCTCCCGCTGTGTCTCTCTCTGTCAAATAAATAAATCTTAAAAAAATAAAACAAACAAAAAAACAAACTGGTTCAAAGAGAGGACTTAACAGATAGGCCAGAGGTAGATTAATTAAGAATTGTTATTAATTCTTAATTAAGAATAGATTAAGAAAATATTCATGAGTGAACAGATGCTAACAAAGTCTAATTTTTATGGAATTATAATCTTTCTTTCAAAGCCTGTTTGAGGGTGTAGATTGGGTAGGTTTGGCAGGTCACTCTAAGGAGAAGGAAATTTTTACCTCTACTCTTCAAAAAATTCAAACTTGGCTTCCACTAGGATATAGGAAAACAGTCTGGACATTACAGTGTGACTTGAGTTGAAATAAAATGTTCTTCCCCACTTACAGGATTCAAATTGCAGTTGGCCCAAGGTTTTCCTGGAATACTCAGCACTAAACCTGCATGATGCCTGAGTTGGGTCTTCTGAGGCTGGGGAATGACGGTTTCCTTCCTGAGTTCTGGGTGGGGACTCAAGGTTTCTCTGTGCATTTGTTGAGCCAGCATTTTCCCAACTGCCTGGATTTCCACCAATCTAATTCTTGCCAGTAGTCATTATAAGGTCGCAAAGTATGATTATTTCCCAGATTTCTGTTATTTGAAAATAAGTCCATTCAAATTCAGGTAATGTATCTTTTTTCATCTTTTATGTGTATCTGTCTAACTGGAAATAGGATTGTTATTTTTATTGCAGCACTTTTTGAAAAGAAAAAAAAAGAATTACTTCCGTTAATGCCAGTTTTTAACATCAGGCTAATTTTGTAGGTCATGCAGGAAAGCTGATATATGACAGGGTAATCCTCTGTGCAGGGGAAAGCTGGGCTCCATTCTAAGGTTTGTGGCCAACCTAGGGAGCTCCAAAGGCCGACCAAACTGTAATTTCTAAAACTGCATTCTAATGGCAATAAAAAGAACTTTTATGAATAGAGGTACCTTCTGAAATAGCGCTTTTGGTTTTCATAAAATAAATAATGTTGATTGGTTGCATGTGATGTAGGAATAAGAAGCGGAACTGAATACTTTTAATATTTTTCTCACTCTGTTTTGTTCCATCTTGCCTAGATACATGGTTCAGTCCCTTTATGTCTCTGAAATAAACAAACAAACAAACAAACCACCATAAAACACTTCAGGGCCATTCCTCCCTTTTCTCAATACATCCTAATGATTTTAATATATCTCAGCCTTTCACTTCAAACCCATTGACATGCATAATTCAAGACTAATTTTTGTCAACATTTCATTGCTTTACATTTATGAGAAAAAGAACCTGCAGCTCAGATAGGACACACTGAATGGGGAAAAGTAGTTTAAAATCAGCATTATCAGGCCGTGCCTTATTAAAAGAGGTGAAGCAAAACTCCTGTGGTATGTGCAACTATACAATATACCGTAGTGATTTAAGGATCATATGGAAATTTATTTTTTTGCTGAGATTTGTAATTAATGTGTAATAAAAGTATCATCGAGCCAAAATGTTATTTTATTTTTTTTAAAGATTTCATTTATTTATTTGACAGAGAGAGACACAGCGAGAGAGGGAACACAAGCAGGGGGAGTGGGAGAGGGAGAAGCAGGCTTCCCGCTGAGCAGGGAGCCTGATGCGGGGCTCCATCCCAGGACCCTGGGATCATGACCTGAGCCGAAGGCAGATGCTTAACGACTGAGCCACCCAGGCACCCCAAGGCAAAATGTTATTTTATGGTCTATGATAAAATAGTAGGAACTTATATTTATTAAACACAGTCCAGGTTCTAGGTACTGTTACATAATTTCTTGACCAACTTCATTTACTGGGATCCTTACAGCAGCAACCTAGTAGAGTGGGAGCTGTGTTGTCTTTATATAGAGTTGAAGAAACTGGGAGCCAGATCACAAAGCCAGGACAGACCAGAGCTCCACTGTGAATGAGGGCGTATAAAATCTGAGCCCCTGTTTTCAAACATGAGTTTTACTGCCCCTAACTAGTAAAAAAAAAAAGATAGTTCCTCTAGTTGAGAACATTACTTTATCATCACTTTGTTTCAGTGACAAATTGGAAAAGGCTAATAAACATTTTCTTTTTCATTTGGGGACAAGATTTTTAAGTTATTATTTCCCTTTACGATTACATTTTGCTTGGAACATCCACATAAATCATTTTGAAGGAACACATGAATTAGTTTAGTTAAAATGAGCCTTGGCTATACAAGTATTATGGCTGTCATCAAATAAAGTGAGAATTAAGCAAAATGCAACATTTATTTTTACATTAAAAAGCAAAATAATAATTATGTCCAAGAGAAATTAAAAATAAGGCTTCTTGAGTCATATAGATGGACTGAATTGAAGACAGAATTAATTTGACTATATATAGACTGTATGTCTACCTGTATCTATCTATCTACCTACCTACCTACCTACCTATCTCTTTTTCTTCCTGTAAAATAAAGAAAAAATCAGAACAGGATGTGCAACAGAATTGCCTCTAGCATGTGTAAGCCTGAGCAAATACCGTTTGGTCAGGCTCCTGTCTATAAAACAAGTTGACTATAAAATGTATTGTAATATCCACAGGCCTATATGAGGCATAGTGATTTATTGAAGAAAAATTAAAATCATGGGTAGAGAAGAGCTACTGATGTATTTATTTATTGTCCAGTTGGTGCACTTTAAGATTCTTTGTAGGGCCCAGACAACCATCTCTTCCTGTTCATTATGATCCAATGCACCATTCCTCATGGACATCATCTCTCAACACTGTAAGGAGGAGGGAATTACAGTGTCAGAGTTCCTCAGAGCAGGTTTATATTGAAGCAGAATAGATCTTCTCACTTCTGATTTTCCCTAACACCATTAATTTAAGGGTTGTTACATTATTACATCTGATGAGCTGCCTTATCCGTTGTGCTCCGGGGGAAGATTGGCTCCCCGTGACCCTCTCAGAGGTTGTTACTGTTTTCCCCTTGATGATGAACAGGAAATGCAGATCTTCCTGGGTATGCCAGGAAGTGTGAAGGGTAATTCTTTGTTGGTGACTTTAAGTTTACTGTTTGAAATTTTCTAGCCTAAGTGTAGAATATCTTACAATATGTTTCAAACAATTCAGGAGGCAATCATTGGCTTCCTAGAATGTGATTTCTGTCAGTGGGGACCACAACCTTGCCAGCCACACAAGGCCACCAGCCCAGAGAATACTGGCCTGAGGGAAGAGTGATAAGAGCAGTTCCATTCTGCCAAAAAGTATCCACCTTCATCAGGCACAGTCTAAGATGACAGAGACAGCAAGAAGTAGGAGACATCAGTAGGAGATAAGGGAGGACATTGACCAGCAGGGTATATTGGCATTGAGGAGGAACAGCTTGGAAGTCCACAAAGGAAGATGACACGTAGGAAGGCCACATAGGAAAAGCCTGCACTTGGAGGTGGGTGGCCTTCTGGGGTGCTGGTGATGAGGGTGCACACAGCCAGGGTTGCTGCTCATCCCCCTTGATGTTGTGGACATGGATAGTCAGAACCACACAGGGCCCACCCGTGCAACTCCTACAGGGTTCATGGTGGACAGTGGTAGCTCAGAACCCCAAACAGGGCCTACGCCATGTGAGTAGTTGCCCCAAATCAGATATCAGCACCAGTGGTGGCCTGATCTCATGTGCAAGAAACAGTGCACAGACCAGCGGGAGTGATGCAGGTCACCCTCTTAGAACTGCAAGCGACGGTGGCCACCTCAACGGCAAGAGTCACTGAGCAATGTGGGCATCTGTGCCCCATTCGGGATGCCTCAGGGGCTGACCCTGACAACTCCTGCAGGTCCAGGCACCCATGCAGGTCTTGGAAAATTTCCAGGAAGGTGCCCTGAATTGCACGGTCAGGAGGCTGGCTCCCTTCCCAGGTCTAAGGGACCTTTTTACTCCTGGCCCCCTCTTGGGAGATTCTGATCTCCACAGCCTGAACTGAAGATGCATCTTTATTGATTAGCTCTATAGATGAACTGAATTCAACACAGATCATTGATTTACATTTATGAACACTGTCCTATCTGTAAAATCACATGAAGCTTTTAACATCTTAATACCTCCTTAGTAGGAAGGAAGATCATGTCCTCCCTTTCGATGGACGAAAAATCTAAATTCCAGGATTTTTTTTTCCTTGTAAGTGATGAAGCTACAATGTCACCCTTGATCTTTTCACTGAAAATTTGGGACTCAGTTTATTCTATCATATTACTTTTTAAAAATTTGCCTTTCCTCTGATTTGTGAGGTTCAATATGAATCTAACTGAAAAAAGCAAGTCCTGCCCATCTAGAAAGTTTACAAACAAAGGATGTCTTCAGACTAAGTGTTAACTGTGTGTCTAGGCAGATTTGTGATATTGAAAATTTGAAGGCAAATTCTCTTAACCTTATTTTTTAAAAGCATTATTTTTTAATCCCTTCCTCCTCAATCACTTTTCTCCTATTGAAACAGATTTATCTTTTATCTATGATAAGACCTAAGGGAGAGTTTACTGCATCAGAGTCTCATATTGTGAATAATAAAAAATACGTGGAAACTCTTGGTGCCCCCTGTACAAGAAACTTATACCCTTTATTAGCAAATTGAGTTTCTTCTTGGCTGTATAGTAACAAAGCACATGTTCCTGGCTAAGAAAATAGAAGCAGCACAAAAATGCAAAAGAATTAAAATCCAGAAGAGCAATAAATTTTCCCTTGTATACAAAGGACCAAACAAAACACACACACATACACACACACTCACACACACTCACACACACACACACAGTGGTAAAGGGTTGGAAAGGACACTTCAAGTTAATTCAAGAACAGAAGACATAAAATTAGTAATCAAACTGGGAGCTTTTTGTGATGAGAGCCGCAAATGTGCTTGAGTAGCTCTGAAGATAACACACTACATTCATTTGTCCTCGGTAGCTAATTTCACTCTCCCGTGCTGCAGCTTGCTGGCCTCTGCTCTTGCATGATTAGCTGAAGGCCACATTCCCCACTGAAAGGTTGTCCTTAGTGGCAATCATTTGCTGCTGCATAAAACAAACAACTTTACACATGCACACACGTGCTCGCCTGCACGCGCGTGCACGCACCCCCCCACACACACACACACACGCAGATTTTTTTTTTTAACTGATGGCACAGTGAATTGGCAGTTTCTCGCTCACTGCATTGTGAACACTGTCTGCATTGTCATCCCTAGTAGCCACTGCTTGGGTCCACCTTTAAAGACTCCACTTAAGCTTTACCACAGCTGCTACTAAGGTATGTTTTGTTGTTTCCCCACCACAAACTATTTTTTACAGAAGAATGTTAATTAGTAACTGATAGATATAAAGATTGCCAGCGACAGCCCATTAATTCCATTTACTTTAATAGGACTTAGAACTTAGCTTGCAGTACAGCTGTATTCAGACTGGATTATAAATGTAATTTTTTGCATCATTAGCTTCCCTGATTAATCTTAGACAGCAAATGCATAATTATCAGGGGAAAAAGCCACCCAGTATTTGCAGCAAAGAGTCCAGCTCTCAAAGTGGTGCTTTTGCAGCCTCCTCATTAACATCACAGCGAGTAGCACAGGATTTTATAAGGGAACGATTGCTTTCCATTGCTTAAGGTTAACCTATGCCAGGTACTTAGTACTTCTGAAAATAAATACCGTATGTGTGGTACACATGTGCACAGCACCTATGCACACAGTCACGCTGCCTTGCTTACCTACTGTGTCTGCTTTGTGATGAGTTCCCTGACAAGGACTTGCAAACTCGTGTCACAGCCTTAATAGTTTGCATATGCAGCTTTCCAGTTTTGGACTTTGAGTCCCTTCCCAGTGCTGCCTCTTGAGCCCTTTATGGAAAACTGCCTCCTACTGTGACATTTCAGGGGTGACATGTAGAGGGGCGGGCATCGTATCACGGCCACCCGTGTTCCCGTCGCATGCATGACTCCGATTCGGCATATTGGGCAAAACCAAAACAGAATCAGACAGGCTGAGGGCATTCAAAGGAGGAAACCAGCGGACTGAGACTAAAACACTTTGCTTGTCATTCTGTGCTACCTGATGCTGAAAGGACAGGCCTAGATGCTAAAAGAAAGAGGCCCTGGCAGAGCGGTAGCCTGAATCCGAGGCCCTAGGCAATGGCTGCTTTGAAGGAGACTAATTATTGGTTTGTTAGTATAAAATGGCACTTTATTAGCATAAAGCTTCCTGCTAAGGAAGATAGAAAACATCTTGCCCCAATCACGCGTTTATTCACCACCAAAAAGAGCCACTAAGAAGGGAATGAGGAGCTGAGCAGGGAGGGAGGGGAGGAGATTCTTAAAAATTGGCAAAAGGAAGGCTCTTCTCTAATGAGTTATAATGTTCATTTGAATAATAATCAGGCCCATTTTAGCTGTTGTTCCTCTGTTTTGAACACAAGAGGTGGGAGACTTGGGGCCTAGATCCTTTTTGGCTTCAGTTTAAAATGTGAAGCAGCCAGAGATCTCTGGCTGCTTTTGTTTTTGAACATCAACTTCCCCAGCCTGTATTTCTGATGTACTGGTCATTGCTTTCTAAAATAACTTTCCCTTACCCTGAAATATGTGCCGATCTTTTGTTAGTAAGCTCTTGAAGACTTACAGTGATCATCCTGATGGGCTTGCAGTCAGGTGATACATGCCTTTGCCTTACCTTCGTTAACCTGCATTGGAGAGAGATGCCTGGTTGGTACCCAGAATAGGGTGTGGTCTCCATACACATGAAGTAGTCATCTCCCCTCCTTCTTTCTCAGGTACAACAGGGCGGTGGAGGGGGGGGTAGGTGGGGCAGTGGGAGGGGGGTTTGGGACTGGGGGGTGGGGGGGTACAGTTGCTAGGGATTATAATTGCTAGAGTTCCTATCTTCTCCTTCCCAATGGGTTCCCAGAATCTCCTTATCAGATTTAGAATATGGTGGGTTCTTTCTCAGCATGACTCCCTCAGTAAATCTTGGTTGAGAACATTAAAGCTACAGGTTTTGCAACCTTACTGCCTTTCCCCAGAGAAGCAGAGTCTTCAGGGAATTTTTAATGGAGTAGAGTCTCTCTTTTACAGCATTGCTGGTGTTAAGCAGGAGAATACTGTGATCATCAGATTTGTTTTATCACTGTTGTTTTGGCTGGATAGTGGAGTATGAATTTAGAAAGGAAGAACTACAGGCATGCCAGGTTGGATCTAAATATATGTGTACTTAAACATATTTGCATATATAATCACACACACATAAAGGTTAAGTCCAGAAGAAGATAGCTTTACATTTCAAGTTTTCTCAACTGTATTATTTTCTATTTGGTAGACCTATGTTCCTTTATTGATGGATGCTTTCTTTGTTTAAGCTTACTGTCCTTGTTCGTGTTTCCCAATTTATACTGAAAAAACAAACAAGAAAACAAGAACCAAAATATATTGATTTCTATGATGTGCTTTTATATGTGTTGCTCATTTACTTTGCAGTCACTGGGATATAAAGATGATTCAGACATCACTCTTTGTCTTACCTAATTCACCCTGAACGGGGCACTGTATTGGTTCGTGGGGGCTCCTACAACAAACTACCACATAATGGGTGTCTTAAAAGAGCAGAAATTTATTCTCCCACATTTCTGGAGGCTGGTAGTCCAAAACCAGATATCACAGGGTTGTTTCCTTCTGAAGGCTCTAGAGAAGGACCCTTCCTGGTTTCTGCTGGCTCCTGGCAATCCTTGGCCTACCTTGGTTTATAGATGCATCATTTCAGTCTCCTCCGTGTGTCCATGTGTGAAAGCTCCCTTTGACTCTATTTTATAGGTACACTTACATAAGCTGTTTCTAATTTGTTTTTTTTTGGTAAAATTGGTTAGATATAAAATACAGAGAAATACTGTGGTTTGCAAGTCTAACTATGCCCTGTTTTATAGAGATCTTTTTAGGAATGAAAATGTGTTTTGCTGTGTCTAGTTGCATAGCACTTAGGGCCCACCAGGGAAATCTTACCTCACAGTCCTTCACTTCCTTACATTACAAAAATCCCTTTTCCCCGAAAAAGGCAACATTTATTCTCTTGCGATATAAAGTAGTATTCCCAGATTGCAGGGGTTCTAGGGATTAGACATGGATGTATCTTTTGGGAGACCACCATTCAACCAACTTCAGAGGTAAAAAGAAATCATTGTCCTGGGAATCTAGGCTTCTGTTCACAATAAGAGATGTGCCATTTGTTTAATTCAGAATTAAAATCCCACACATGGAGAACAGGAGGGGACTTTAAGGATTTGTATAGCACAAAAAGCTTATTGGCAACCTTCCTGGCTGCATACAACTTCTGAAGGGTGCAGGAGGGAGAGAAAGCCAGTTGACTGGTTACTGGTCCAGGTACTTTTCTTTATGGCATGTTACTTGTCTCAAAAAAATTTTGCCAAGGATACTAGATCTAAGTTCCTTGCAGGAGAGATTGATCTAAATTGGAGCACATTAGTGCTAGGAAAGACCTTAGCAGTGTAACAGGGTGGCTAAGAGCATTTATGCCTAGTTTGAATTTGCTTCACACTCACTTGCTGTTTCGACCTTGGGCAAGATTCTTCATCTCACCGTGCCTTAGGTTTCTGTGTCTGTTCAGCCAAGATTCTCGAAGTACCTTCCCTTGGGGTTGTTCTGAGCAGGAAGTGAGCTAATACATGTAAAGCACAGGGCAAGTATCTGGGCCACGAAAACACGGTAACATTAACTATTTAGCAAGTATCTTGTCCAAATAGCTCACTTTATAGATGCACACCGGAAGTCCTAAGAGTTGTGACTTGTTCCAGGACACATAGCTATTGAATAACAGAGCTAGTTTCAAACCCAGCTCTCAGGAACCTCATCCAGTTCTCTGTATCCAGCATTATTATACCCCAAATTCTTGCCAGAAAACTCTCATGAAGAACTTAGCTTATTGTTCTGAGCACATGAGAGCCGAGACACCTTGCTCTCAACTGTATTAAATGAAGATGAAAATTTGGTATTCTTAGTGGCTAGAGAAGCCAGAATTCTCTATTACTCAACTCATTAAGGCTTATAAGTGTAGAAATTGTTATTGATGGAACAGGTCTCAAGGACAGAGAGGAGATTGCTAAAATTCATGCTTTTGCAAAGAAGGAAAATATCAAGTTTGTATTTTTAAAATATGCGGTAGGCCTAAAAATCAATGTGTTCTGGTGATTCAGTCACATGGTACCTTCTGACTTTGTTGAGGCCTTTCAAAAAATAATCAGTGAACAGGAATTAATAATTTCGCTCTTTGCTGCAATAAAGAACTCTATTGCGGATTCAGAGGTGATGACAATGTATATATTCTTTTTATAACACATTGAAGTTCCAGCTTCAAAGTGACCTGTGTTAGGACTTTCTGTCTTATTTATCAAAAGCCTACAAATATCACAAAAAGTATTTTGTCCTATGCATTTACACACCAGGTACTGTAATGAGCGAGCCTTGCAATCACACATATACGTTGTTCCAGAGCTGTTCACCATTGTTTGGAGACATTTGAACAAACCACTTACCAAATATAACAAGCAATAAGAAATAAGTAAGAGAATATAAGCTGTTTTTAATTTTTTTTAAATGGTGAAACGAGTTGCATTTAATGGCTAGAGAAATATTTGTGATTTCCAAGCGTAAATGTGCCCTATTTGGTAGAGGTCATTTTAGGAATGAAAGTGTGTTTTGCTGTGACTACTTATTTAGCATAATAGAAGTTCCCCAGCCTCCTTCAAAAACTCTCCTGCAAGGAAATTGATTTTCTGATGGAAGGTACTGAAGGGTATCTTTAGCATCAGTGAAGAAGCAACTAACTTAGCACTCTCAGTGAGTCAGGTGTCTGTATATTCCCAGCAGTAAACAAGAATTAAGCCATTCCTTACCCTGTTTCTATTACCCAGATTCCTTTGCAAGGAGATAGCGTGAATTGTGGCCACCCTGAATTCCTAAATAACCTGATGATATGTACTCTCACCCCTTCATTTTACCGTTATTTTTATCACATTGTGCACATTTTATGATTACTATTAGATATCCTTTTCTTTTTTAAAGTGTTTTATTATCTTCATTTGTTTTTTTAATATTATGGAACAGGTCTCAAGGACAGAGAGGAGAATATCAAGTTTGTATTTTTAAAATATGCGGTAAAATAAAAATAATTTTATTTTTAAAATTCTAATAGATTTCAGCTTGTTTAAAGAGAACAAACTTGATGCTTGATTACAGTTTTTCTTTTCCTGTTTTCTATGCATTAATTCTATTCCTTAATTTCTCTATTCATTAATTCTGATTAGCCTTTCAGAAAGTTATCTTTTCCTGTCCTACGTAAATAAAACCGCTCAGATTCCTGAAGCCTTGTTTAGATTAGCTTGTTATGCCCTTTCCCCTCTTTCACTGAATAATGAGGTCTTTTCAAATTGATCAGTTTTTTTTAAACCACTCTCCAACACATACATACTCACACACACACACACACACAACTGCAAAAAAACCAAAACTGTAGTGTTTTAAAGTAGAAAAAAAAAAAAAGGTCAAGGACATGGCTAGAGGGCAAGATTAATAATACTAGGAGATGAGAGCAAGAAACAAAGTTAAGTGAAATAAAATTGGATTTGTTGAGTTCCTGCTATGTGAAACTCAGTGTTTCATTTGAATAAGGAGCTTACAGATTTAAATACAGTGCTATGGCAAGGAGGCCTGCCTGTCCACCAAAAATATGTTCCAATCTTCCATTGTGTGAGCTCTTACAGTGAGAGGGCTGCCCCGGGGTACTAAAGTTCCCAGCTCTCCTTGTGAGCACAGCCATATGTCCGAGTTCAGCTAAAGGAATTGGACTGCAAGTGATAATTTCATACTTCAGGCCTGGCTGCAGGAAAATACACAGTGTTATTTTTCTCCATAGTCCTTTCCACGTCTGTGTGACCGGAATCAAGAAAACCCCCAGGATGATGGTTTTGGATTGAATTGTAGCCCCACACCTCAAAATGTATGTTGAAGCTCCTAACCCTCAGGACATCTGTATTTGGAGAGAGGCCTTTAAAGAGGTAATTAAGTTAACAGGAGGCGCTCAGGGTGGGTGGGTCCTTGTCCAATCTGACTGGTGTCCTTATAAGAAGAGAACATTAGGACACACAGGCATAGAGATGCACACATACAGAGGAGAGGACATGTGAGGACACAGCAGGAAGGTGGCTGCCTGAAAGTCAAAGAGAGAGGACTCAGGAGAAACCAAACCTGTCAACACTTTGATCTTGGACTTGTAGCCTCCAGAACTGTGAGAAATCAAATTTCTGTGGTTTAAGCCACCCACTCTGTGGTTTTTTGGTTTTTTGGTTTTTTTTTAATGGCTGTCCTAGTAAATTCCTACAGGGACCTTGGAAACCACATGTTAAAGCTGGTAGAACCTTTGTCATCTAGAGTAACTGAATGACCACATGGGTGAGAGTGTCACTTCAGATCTGCTTGCCCTCCCTACACTGTCTTGTGCACAATAAATAAACCTTCCCTAGGGGCGCCTGGCTGGCTCAGTCAGAAGGGCATATGACTGTTGATCTTGGGGTTGTGAGTTCAAGCCCCTCATTGGGTATAGAGATTTCTAAAAAAACAAAAAAACAAAAAAACCCCACAAACCCAAAAAACAAAACCCCAAAACTTCTGTGTACTTGAGTCATCGTTATATTTGGAGTCTGATTATTAGAGCAGTTTGCCTCGCCAAACTAGCAGAGGTGGTTTCTATGTCCAACAAGATACACAGGCAGGGATTGATTGCTCAAGTAAACATGGATGTGGCATGCATGGAAATGAGCTGAGGAACACATGTATCCATTCGCTCCCAAAGCAGCTTTTCTATGATTCATTCATATGCTTGGTTCCAACTTCCAACCTCAATATTTTCATTCTGTCTGCATCTGATAATACAAGTCTGCCTACTTATTGCTTCAAGAGTTTAAAGGACCGCTTAATGAATAAAGAACAGAGTGTATGTAATTACAACATTGGAAAGTTCACTAAGGGTATTCTTGACAAAACTTCATGTGATGTGAGGTTTTCTTCTATAGTATCAGTAACGCAGAGTAACAACAGAAATGTCGGGTCAGAGTTTAGATCTCAATATGAACCAATTCTAAAAAGTCTAGCACTAAAGGTAAGTGTATAATAGAGGAGGGATGAGGTTTGACATCTATGGAGTCAGAAACTGGTCTGAGGAACATATCCCTAAATCTTATAGCTCAAGTATAAAAGAAACGTAATAGAAGTGTCCCAAATTTGACAAAAATCTTAAAAATATACCTTACAAACTATTATTTTAAAAACTTAGTCAACCAAACCAGAAGAAAGACTGATTTTGTTTCTTTAGTTGCCTTCATTGAAAATTATAGTATAAAACCACTGCCATGTGAAGAGGTCATCAAAGAGTATGAGTCCAAAAGATGTAGAAGGGGGATAAAAGTGTTATCAAGTGGGTGAATTAAAAAAAAAATTTTTTTTTCTGAATTTTATGTTTGTGTTGTCTGTCAGGTTTTTTCTCTTTAGATTTGGAGTTTGTTACACATCTCATTATAAAAAAATATTCTTTTTCCAATCTAATTTTGTATTTGTAAGTTTACATTCTTTTTCGTAAAAATACTCACTAAAATTGTATGAACTTCAACTTTGGGCCCCATAAAACCCTGAATCTGTGCCACTAATAAGCCTTGACTTGAGCTCTTCTGGTGACAAGAGCCTCGCACCCCACCCTCAGGCTCTCCTTTCAGTGGAGGGAAGCCTACCTGTGACAATGTCTATTGTGCCGTTACTGCTATTATTACTTGTTTGGTTGTTTTAACTTAACTCCTGAAATGAGTTTCGACCTGGCTCTGCCTGGGGCATGGAGAGAACATTCCATTCCAGTTCCATGTATTCATAGATACACATTGGTGTTATAGGGAAGTATGTATGTGAAGTTTAGTATATTTTCTAGATTGTTTTTATTAAAGGCCATAATGTTTTAAAATGAAACATGAAAGATTTAGGGGAAAATACGTTTCTTTAAATAGGATCCCTATATCTCTTCAAAGCTTGTAAAATTGTATCATCATTTCCGAAATTAGTTTACTTGTGGGTATTTAATGATTAGAAGCCAGTTATTTAATTTAGTTCTTTCTTATACATATTTTACATTTACTATTAAATACAAGAGGCTTCAAAGTTGTTCTCATGAATACAGAGTGTTCTTAGGTGCTCTGGTGAAAGAAGATACCAGATGAAGATGTTTGTTTTTGACTGTTACTCAAAGCTAAATGGGTCTAAGATTGGATTTGTTTCACCTATGACTGTGATAATTCCTTGTAATTATAGTGCTTTATTTTTACAGACATTTTAACTAATTTGATTCTAATAACTGCTTTGTGAAAAAAGATAGAACAGAGGGAATTGGTACCATGTTTACAGAGGAGAAACTGAGACTTGGACTATAGAATCTAAATCAGTTGACTTGGACAGATGGCGAGTTTGCCGTATAGCCAGATGAGGATTGATGTCTTTTGAGTCCCCACTCAATGGTTTCTCTTTCAAAATACTGTGACATTTAATCTGACTTTTCACTGCCTTTATGTATCTGTGACAGGTATAAGAGCTCAATTACTCCTTGGTGATTTGATAACTGAAAAAATGAGTAAATTCCACCATGATGTAGTATATATACTTAAATATATATTTCTCCTATGTGTCCAACTTGAAGAAGTCTTGGATTTAAATTCTACATTGTAAATGTTATATGATCTCCCTGGTTCTTAGTTTCTTAATCTGAAAATAGAGTTAAAAATGACTATTTCACAGAACTTCCTGAAGGTTAAATGAAGTAATATCAATGAACTGCCTAGGACAATGGTAACTTTTAGTAGCTGCTCACTAGATGTGAATTTCCTTCATTTTCCCATCCATTATTACCAAAGACATTTCTTTAAGTCCAGTCTTTATGAAATTATTATAAGGCATGACAAGCAAAAGAATATGAGTGAATTTGTGCAAACCTATCTCTCCTGCTGTCAGTGTTCTCAAGTATCATGTCTTGGTGATGGTGAAGCATCATGTCATCTTCAGACACTTTTATCTTTATGTCCCTCTGCCTAACATGATAGAACCTGGTATCACCCTGCAGAAAGCAATGGATGATTTATTGGCCTTTGACCATGTAGGTGCATTCTAGCCAACTTAGAGTATACAGAACAATTTATTTGGGGAAAAGAAATTTAGAGCAATTTAGTTGATAATGTCATTCTTTATCATAGAGATGTAGGGTAATATTTTTAACACAATATTCTTATACTTTCAAAAAGTGTAAAAAATTTTTTATTTGTCATTTTTGCTTTATAGAAGAAAAATGTGAAGCTCGGAGAGGTTAAGACTTGATCCCAGCTCAAACAGCTAGTGAACATCAGGTCTGAGACTGATATTGATCTTGCCATATGTAGTTTGTTTTTCATTTTTCCATAAAGAGTAGCATAGTGGAAACAGGCTACCTGGATTTGAAGCATAGCTGTACATCTTCTCTGTGAAGAATGCCTCAGCATCCTCATCTGTAATATAGGAAATAATAATAATATATACATCTGTGGCTGATAGACCCTAGGGGGGCTCCCATGAGCCCCACCTTCACACTCTTATGTAATTCCTCTACTTAAGTGGGAGGGGACTCATGATGTACTTTTAACCAATAGAATATGACAAATGTAATGGACAAACACAATTAAATGTATATGATTATGTTGTGTATGTTTGAAACACCAGTCTTACAAGGAGATTTCTCTCTTACTGGCTTTGAAAAAGCAGGTTGCCATGTTAGTGAGTTGCTCATAGAGAGATCCCCATGACAAAGAACTTGGGGCATCCTCAGGCCAACAGTCAGCAAGAAAATGAAGCCCAGTTTAACAGCCCACAAGGAACTGAATGCAGACAACGACCAAGTAAGTAAAGAAGCAGTGCTTCCCCATCTATGCCTCAGATGAGACTGCATCCCAGGCTGACCCCTTCTTCACAGTCTTGTAAAGGACCTAGCAAAACTATGTCTGAAGTCCTGACCCACAGAAACTGCCAGATAATAAATGCATGTTGTTTTAAGCCCCTAAATTCATAGCTAGATTGTCGTACATCAGTAGATAACTAATTCACCCTAACAGAGCTATTGTGGAATTAAATCTGGTAATAGATGTGAAAGGCTTATATCTACGACAGACATATTGTATCAACTCAAAGGCGTCATCATCATGCTTTATTCTTTAATCCACTAGTGTAAGGATATTTGCTTTCTTCATATATATATATATATATGTATATATATATATATATATATATATATACACACATTCCTGTCCTTTGTTATAATACAATCTCCTAGAAGCTCCCTATGAGGCCTTTGTGAAGACATATTTCTATGTTTATGCATATTTATATACTTTTTTTTGTAGACATGACTACTGCCTAAATTGCCCCTATAATTCTAGGGTCTTTGAAATGAAGCAAGCTTCAACAATATTTAAAGAAAGTAATCCTGGTGTAGTGGCTTGCTAATCAAGACATTTTGATTGCAAGTGACAGAAACCTAAGTTAGATTAGTTTAAGAAATATGGGAAGTTTATTAGCCTGTATAATTGGGAATGGTAAGAGTAAAGCTAGGGACAGATGGAAGAAGGGATTCAAATGCTATTAGGCCTCTCTACTCATCTCTCCCTACATCTCGTCTCTGTTTCCTCGGTATGAGGGTTTCATTTGTCTTTGTGTGGCTTCAGAAATGGCTGCAAGCCAACTGAGCTTATATGTTAACAGTTCCAAGACCAGAGTGTCAAGAACACATCCTCTCTTAGCTTCTATTCTGTCACTTCCGACCAATGAGTATGACCACCATGGGGCAAGCTACTCTAAGGGGCTCAGAGTAGTTTGTGAGTCTACTCCTCTTTCTAGGGAGTGGGTAGACCTATTCCCATAAGAAGGGTGGGAAGACATGTTAACTAGACAAAATAGTGATGTCTAGAATTTATTTAGCAACATTTTTCTCAAGTGCCTGGAATTTAAATATTTACTACTGGAAAACCTGATTTGGATAGCATTCTCCATAAATGAGCCATTTGGCTTGCTAATAGATGATTATGAAGCATAACTTCACTCCATACTTCTGAGCACTTTTTTTCTTCCCTGTTTTAATTAGTGATTCTGGAATGAAAGGCCCAGAGATTGAAATCTGAAAACAATTAGTGGTAATTCTATCTATAGCTGACCCTAATTATTTAGCTCAATTGGCTAGAGCTGTGTGTTAATGAGGCTAATGTGGTGGGTAAATCCCTGTGTGGACCAGTTGGTTTTACTCATTGTGGAGTATGGGCTCTACTCTTCCTCTAACCTTCTTCGGAAAACACCAGCTTTGGGATGTAAGACAGATCAAATGAAATTATTCAGCACAATTCTATTTAGCACAACTGGGAAAACAGTTCCACAGTAACTCCTCAGGAAAGTGGTTGGCAATCATTTACATTTATAAAAGATGGCACAATTATTTTCATATTAGGTACCTGATTACATCCCACAGTTGTCTGACTTACCATTGCCAAGATGTTTAAAAAGATTTTTCCTGCCTCTCTCAGTGAGGTCTCATCATCCCAACCCATTCTTATGAGAATGAATGGAACTTATTGGAAATTTAAACAAAGATAATGGAAGAACCATACATGTTAATACTACTGGCTATGGCAGACCTTGATTTTATTGCACAACTGGATTTGGAACTACTTTCATCTGTAAATGCAATTTTGATGCTTCTACATGAAACCTGAAATGAAGCTTTATCTAGAGAGGAAGACAGGGAAAAATAGTTGTGGAGATGATCAGAATAAAAATAACAACAAAAATAACTGGACTTTTTTAAAGCTCTTCTTTGGATCAGTTACTGTGATGATTGCTCTCCATATATTACTCATTTTCATAACAACCTTTTCAGGTAAATTCTTTTATTTTCCATATTCTACATCAGAGGAAGCAGAATAACTTTGTTTTATGTTACACTTCTGCAGAGGTTTGAACCTAGGCATTCTGAATCCAGAGCCCATACTTTTAACCACTCTCTGATAATTCTACATTTTTAGTTATCTGACATTCCACTAATGCCTGTGGTTTAATAACCAGCCACACTCAGAATTCATGTTCGTGAGCAACGGTCCTAAAAGACATACATAATTATCAGAAGAAATTATAGTTTTGCATTATGGGTCACTTGGTTGCAAGTAATACAACACTATTCAAACTTGCTTATGTAAATTAAAGGAAGAGGTAATTTACTGGAAGAATAAAGGGACATCTCATGGAACTCAAGGCAGGACTGACCATCAGAACTTTTACAGGGATAAGACAAGACAGCCACCAGGGAGTTGGATTATTTTCTCTCTCTCTTTCCAGAACTAAGCGGTCTCTCATCTTTGTTTCTCTCTGGAGATATTTCTTCTCTCTCTATATAACTAGCTCCCTCTGGTCCAATATGCACATGGCCTCCAACTTACGCTCTCACAGGATGTTTCCATATAACCACCAATAGAACCTAAACCCGTATCTGCAGGACCCAAAGCTAAATTTCCAGAAAAAAGAAGGGGATGTGACTGGAGGGGTGCTATCACTTTATGAACTAGAGGGTGGAGGGGTATTTAAGAATATGTGGGGACTGGAAAGAAATGATTGGCAGAGGACATCATTGGCAGAGGCCTCATCAATACAGTTATCCTCTGTGGATCAGTGCAATAATGGTATTGATTATAGAGCACCAGAAAATAGAAAGTGTGTACACTGCTTATATAGGAAGGCCTAGGTTCAAATTTGCAGTTTTCTACTTACTAATCTGTGCCAGTTTAGGCTGATTTTATTAATTTCAATATGCTTTGATTTTGTCCCCTATTAAACAACGATAATAATGCCACCTCAAGTTATTGGATAATTCCATAAAGTCATTAATGCAAAAGTTTCCCCAACTAAACAATAAATATATGTTTATCATTCTTTATTGTAGATTAAACTAATTAATTTCTTATTAGTTTTTAAAGACTTTATGTATATATGTTTGTATGTACTTGTTATATATTTGTGCGTGCTTGCGTGTCTGTGTGTGTGTGTAAGATATCATCAATTGTGTACGCCATCAATTTCAAGAATAATTTTTGGGAGAACAAAACACAGCTAGCAAGTTACTTTTGATTACTGTGAATAAATTCTCTGCTCTGTAAATGCATTCGAATTAAGGAATGGTCTTAATTA
Organism: Phoca vitulina; assembly: GCF_004348235.1. NCBI lineage: Eukaryota > Metazoa > Chordata > Mammalia > Carnivora > Phocidae > Phoca > Phoca vitulina. Next base: position 31,745,254 of record NW_022589713.1, on the reverse strand, counting down.
AAGACTGGATTCCTCAATTTTGCCTGATAATCTGTGATTTGCTGTAAGTATGCAGGAGAGGGAGAGAGAAAAAGATACCCCCCTCACACACCCCAGAACCGGAAGCAGGTATAAGAACTTCATCCATTTGCAGCAGAATTGATCAGAAGAAAATAGTTTTGACCCTTAAGTAACAGCTCTTGTTGAAAGCTAGCAGCTTTCTGCCTCTGACATGGAGGTTAAATCCTAATTATCTCCATGGAGAGAGATGGTACGACTCTTCTTTCAATGGGGTGGAAAGGTTTGATGGTGGAGTTTATTTAATAGAAGCCACACTCACTGTCTTGCAGCTGCTTCCTCTAATCAAAACCTTTGTTTTCCAGTTCAGGTCCCCCTGTGAGGGAGACCACACAATGGAGCACAAATTGTCTGTACTGGGAGTCAGGAGACCAGCCCTTCTCCATTTCACTCTTACTCGCTTTGCAGCTGGGATCCAATTTATTTCTCCAGCCCTCAGTTTTTTCATGTATTTCAAATGCATTCTAAAGTCACCTATGGATCTAAGTTATTATTGATGTTCCATTTTGTACATAAAATATATGGTATTTCATATACCCTTTGTGAGTCAGTCAGGGTACAGATAGGAAAAATACCTACTTGGCAGGGTTTAAGGGAACTCACAAAAGGACTGTGCTCAGAGGTGAAGGCAAGTTGTGTGGAGACCCCCAGAGGTGGCACTGTGGCCCCTCCTGGGCCAGAAGGGGCAGGGGGAAGTAATAATGATGCTGGAGCCCTGGAGATCTGGCCTTGGGCAGAGGGGTCACAGGGCTTAAGCTATGGTATTAAAGAGAAGCAGTTACTATCAGAGTGGTGTGAACCTTTGGAGAGAGCTGGGGAAGATATACACTGACCTCTCTCACCTCCATCCCTCAGTTCTCCTGCTGGTGCCTCTATGAACCAAACACAACCAGAATTCAGGAGGAAGGGATCCAGGTGACGGAGTCCATCCATACACTGAGCCCCTCAGGGAACAGAGGGGGTGAGAGAAAGTCAGAGAGTGGATAGAGGTGGTCAAAAGACAATGACTGGTCCAGTCGCACATTCTAAGGTGCGCATTATGTGGCTTTCCTATATGTAGTGTATATGGATCATTTTGCATTTGATTTATCAAATGTTGGATAACATGGAGTAGAGTGAGCCGTTACTATGAAGTGTTTATGTTCAAATATTTTAATGAAATCATTAAAGATCAAGGTAAGAATCTTTCAATTTCTTCATCTATCACCTTGCAATTAATGATAATGCCTAACTCACCAGATGGTAATAATGATTAAACGAGACAAAAATGACAATTAGTTTTCACATTAACCTTATGAATACTGCTGTTATATCCATTTTAGAGATGAAGAAACTGAGGCATGGAGAAGTTATCCATCTCCATGCCATGGAAATGAGGCAGGCAAAAATGCTGAAAGACATCTGAGGAGGGAATGATCTGTTTTCTTTATGTGATCTGGAAAACTACCACTCAGGTGATTTGGCCCATCACCTGTGATTGACACACTTGTAATTTCCTACCCTGGCTCACATCTGTCTCTGGGCATTTGGAAAATTCACTGATAGATGCTATGATTCACACATTTGCCATCATTTAGAAAGTTCAGTGATAGACATGCTATTATGATTCATTCCTTTACTCTTCTACTTCAATTTAAGCCCAAAGAAACCCCAATTCTCTGTTTTCTCCACTCTGTTCCGGGGCTGCTGGGCCTAACTGGAGACATTTACCAGCTATCTCTATTGCATCCAATACAAATCCTTTCTCTTTGTATCCGAACCCCCAGTGGGGCTCACACGTTTTTACACTTCTTCCTTTCCCACTCCCTGTCTATTCCTGGAAATGAAATGTCCTCAACTCCCACACTGCCCCGTCCAGTGATCTCACTCCTAAACTGCTTGCAGCCTCCACACTGACGGAAAGGGCATGCCTTTTGTTTCCTCTACCGAGAAGTGTTAGGACTAAGGTTAATTTCCCTGTGAGCTCCCTCTTCTTCACCCCAGAAGCTTGCAGAGTTTCGCCCACTTTCTCATGCTTCCTGCTTGAGTCAGAAGAAAGCTCAGGGTTGCTCTCTGCACCTGTGCGTGTGACTTGATCCTTTGGCACCATGTGTGGGCCATTCATTACGACCCTCTAACTCTCCTTCTACCTCCCTAACCTGACTCCTCTATGACCACAAATATTTTATTACCTTCTCTATTCTAAATAAATAGCTAAATTTTAGGGAAAAAAATAAAAAAATTCTTCAAGCTGTTCTCATTTCTTTCCTTCTCTTTGCATATTTCTTTAGAGAGTTTCCTACACTAAGTGACCCCATTTCCTTATCACCTACTCACTGCTCAAACTCTTACAACCCAGTTTCTTTTGGCCTTACTCTACTAATTACTTTCCCTAAGTTTATCTGTTAATCACCAGAATCACTTAGTTCTCAGTCCTTACCTTATTTCACCTTGGGTTTTATATTGTGAACCACCTGTTCTCCTTCCTTTGTCCTTGGATTCTAGAATACAAAATTCTCCCACTTTTCTCTTACTCTTTTTTCTCTCTTGGTTGCTGAATACCCCTCTTCCATTTCCAAAACTAGATCCTTCTTAGCATAACACTGTCAGGCTAATTTTTCTGAGTGATAATTGATATTCCTAGACTTTGATCATGTCACTTTGCAGCTTAAAACAAAAACAAAAAGCCAAACAACCAAAAAATTTTCAGCAACTTATTAAATCCAGACAGATCAAATGTAACCCTTTGTTTTGGCAGGTGATTTCATTCCCCTTTCAAATCCAGGTCACTTTCTGAACATATATATGTAATTTTGTTTCCTCTTCTGATGCGTTAGTCAGGCTGGGTTTGGCTGTAGTAACTCCAACTCTCAGTGGATTTGCAGTGAACGTTTATTTTTCACTCTTGAGGATTCACATGACCACTGAGCAACTGGTCTCAGTGTTACGCAGCTACTCAGCATCCTGTTCCACCAACTCAACACAAATCCCTCTCTGATTGAATCAGAGAACACAAGGGCTTTCACTTCCTCAGCCTAGATAGAAGATATGTCACTTCCACAAATGTTTCATTGGCTGGAACAACTCATATGGCTGTGCATACCTGGTACATGCTGTTCACACTTTGTGTAGAATCCTTGCACTACCTCTACCTACTGAAACACTACCTACCTTTCAAGGCCTGTATAAGATATCCATATCTCACTTAGTCTTTCCCCAACATTCATACCACTATCCTATAAACTACATAGGCACATACAGACTTTAAAAAAAATAAGTAATTATGAATATGATAACCGTGTGTTGTTAAAAAGTTCAAATATTGAAGAATAAAAAATGAAAGACCAATCCCCACCCCACTCCTCTAGTCCCACTTCCTTGAGATAATTGATCACTCCTTGTACTTTTTCAACTGTACTTTGATAATTTTAATGTATATAGCGGCATATTTGCGTAGGTATTTTTAAACAAATGGAATTGTATTAGACATACTGTTCTGTCCTTTGCTATTTTCACATCTTATGTTTGAGTTTTTTCTCTATTAGCTTGTAGAGAACTAGCACATTGCTGTTCACACATATTTTCCTTATAGATACAATACAATTTCTGTTACCACATCTTATAAATGAACACTCATTTCACCAGTTTTGGAATCTTACAAAAACTGCTCTAGTCATTAATGTACATAAGAATTTGAATGGATATAGGAGAGTACGTTTATGAGAAATTACTAGAAGCAAAATTGCTGGATTTGAGGAGACAGGTACTTTTAACTTGGAGAGACCTTGCCAAATCCTCTCCACCCCCAAAGAAAACAAAACTGTGGCCCTGATTTATATCCCAACCAAAAGTGTGTAACAGTGGTTTTTCTCAACCCCTTACCAACTCTAGATATTATCAATCTTTTAATCACCTAATTAAATGGTATGCTTCTTTAAGAGAGGCCATTTATTATCCATCTTTTTGTCTCCTGCATTGCTTGATATATAGAAAGCATTCAGTGTTTTCTCTAATTTCTTTTTTATTTTTATAATTGAATGTGATGGTATTTAAGCTGGACCCTGAATGATAGTTTGGGATAAAGATAAAGGCAGAGAATTCCTGGTATCAACAGAGGCATCAAAAACAGAGGCAGGAGGAAGTAAACTGGGATTATCTAAACAATAAACAGAACTTTTTGTCCAGAGGTGTAAGAGTAGTGGAGGATAAGTGATGGAGGAGAAGTTATAATCATTTTTTGGTGGCTCTTCAATGTGGGCGAATGAGTTATTTTAATTATTAATAACAAGGAAGCAGGAGATCTAAGTTCTGCTCCTGTCTTTGCTACTAACCTGTTCTGGGCTAGTATCTGCATCTTTAGTAGTGCATTTCCTCATCTCTAAAATGAAGAATTCCATTTATTTCTTCATTCTTTCCTTCAATATATGTGTGTCTGCCAAGGTGTGTGAGACAGTTCATTAGTAGCTCTGTGTACAACAATGAAAAAGTTAGCTTGGTTCCCAGTTCTCTCTGAAAATAAAGTATCATGGAGAACAGGGACCAGATGAAGAGATCTTTACAATATGGTGCTACGTGCTCCAAATGGAGACGTGTAAGGATGCCTGGGTACCATTAGTTGGATTACTTTACCACCACAGCCTGAGCTGATCTGCTGAAGCTTCCTGCAGGAAGGGACAGCTACAGTCATCTGAGGGGTCAAATGTGCCTTCCAGATCACTAATGAAATGCAGTTTATCTGGCTTGATAGGGAGCAGGGCATCTCTGGATGCTTGTGAGCAAAAGCGATGTGATCTTTTGTTTACAAAATAATGGTAATGTTCTATTAATAATTAGCATTAAATTTTGCTTTCCTGAACTGATTTCACATTTAGCAACCTTTATAAAATTGAAGCACTTGCTCTAATCCAGGCTTGGAAGTACTAGAAGATACTGCTTTTTAAGAGATGTTCATTTGCAAAGAAGGCTAGATGCTTTTCTTAACTCCCCAGTGCCTCCTCCCTGGAGATTTTCCCCATCTTGGGAGAACAGCCTCTAATCTTATATGATACTTTTTACTCTTGAGGTTTCCTTGTAACACTTTGTGCTAATCAATTGGAAGTATTCATGCTAATGAATTTGCACAAATGGCCTCATTAACTGGAGGGTTTTTTCATTTTATTTCATTTTATTTTATTTATCTTTCTTGAGATTTTGAATGTTTTACTTCATTCATGCAAATGGGTCAGCAGGAAGAATTCAGATCTGTCTTGGCCTATAGTTTATCTTCTGCTTTCTAAAGTGAAAAATCTTTTGGGTTCACCCTCAGGAATTGATCTCAAATATGCACTCTGTAAATAACTTGATCACCCATTGAGTGGAATATATGGATTCCACTCTGTTTTGTAAAATTGTTTTGGAGTTTTCAAATAATAATTATTATTTTAATTTTATCAAAGTTATTTGCATACATGGTAAAAATAATAATGATAAAATGCTCCTAAAAAATAGCAATGGCGGGGCGCCTGGGTGGCTCAGTCGGTTAAGCGGCTGCCTTTGGCTCAGGTCATGATCCCGGGGTCCTGGGATCGAGCCCCGCATCGGGCTCCCTGCTCAGCGGAGAGCCTGCTTCTCCTTCTCCCTCTGCCTGCTGCTCTGCCTACTTGTGCTCTCTCTCTATCTCTCTGTCAAATAAATAAATAAAATCTTTAAAAAAATATAGCAATGGCAGTAAAAATAGTAAGTATTCCCCAGACTTCTACTATAACTTTCAGTGCAGATTTTCTCAGGATTTTCTTTTTCTTTTTTTTTCTTGGATTCCACTAGTCAGATGTGGGCTCTCTAGGTTGAATATTTAATTTTCATTTCTTTTCATTTGTTGTTCATACTTTTGGTTTAGTTTTTGTTTTTGTTTTTAATTTTGGAGATATTTTCTTGAGTTTATCTTTAAAATTTTCAACTACATTTTGCATATATACTTTCTTTTTTTTTATTATGTTATGTTAATCACCATACATTACATCATTAGTTTTTGATGTAGTGTTCCATGATTCACTGTTTGCGTATAACACCCAGTGCTCCATGCAGAACGTGCCCTCTTTATGCTTTCATATTTATAATTTCTCAGAGCTTTTTTCTTGAATTTGAATATTCCCTTTTAACAGCATCTTCTTCTAATTTCATGCATGAATATTTTCTGTTATCTGGCATGGAAATTTTTTTTTTCTCTGTTACTTGCACTGTTCCTGTTTCCTCTACATATTGTGTGTGTGTATGTGTGTGTTTTGTTTAGGTCTCTGTCTTCCATCTTGAAAAGTTTTCTCGAATGTTTTATGATTGATCATCAGTTTTAGAAAAGGCAAATTTGAAAAGGCAAATTTGATGCCCTGCATGAATGGTGGTAGGATCGACAATGCAAGGCGATAAGACAGAGCTATTTTTCACTAGAAGACTCTAAACATTATGGACCGTAGGTCTTATTCTGGGGCTTTCAAATGTTCTGAGAGGCACCATTTAATCTTCTCTCTGGTGGTGGTAAGACAGATTGTTCATTTCTTTAATGCTGTTTAGTCTGTCTGTTCTATGATGATGGGCATGTCCTACACCAAGCTGTCTAGTATGGTAACCACTAGCAACATGTAGTATTTGAGCACTTGGAAGGTACAGTTGAGGAACTGGGTCTTTATTTATTTCATTTCAGTAGCCACGTCTGGCTACTGGCTACCGTATTGGACAGCACAGTTCTAGATGTTGGAGGGAAGAAGAGGATTGAGAAATTTTACCAGTTATTTTATTGACCTTTACTAAACTCCCATTTAATCAATCACTCCACCCCAAATGACTACTGTGTTTGAACATTTCCAAGAATATACCTCTTGCTTGCCACAATGATGGATCAAAAGTGGGCAGGAAATAGAAAATGGCAGGACCTGTGGGGCTAACCACTCCTTATAAAACACTCACTGCTTTTATAGCCCCAAGTGTCACCCCCCAAGGTGCCTGGTGGCCCAAATCCCTGATGCTTACTATGACTCTGAGGGATAAATGAAATTTTGTTATTGCTCTCTCTCTTGAAGTCTCTAGACTTCATCTTTTTTCACTTTGTTCCATATTTTTGTTATCATCCCATGTAGAGATTTTGATTCTGGTTCTTTTGTTCATGGATCTTTTTTCAGGTGTTAAATTAAAGGAGAAAGGGGCAGAAATTTATTTATCTCTCATCTTACGATAGAGTTGTTTCACCTTCCATTTGAATTGTGATTCCATAAAATAATGCTTTGTTGTTTGACTTTCTTCAAATATTCAATTTAGAAATTGTGCCAACCACCTTAGAAATTCAAGCTTCTTAAGAATTTAAGATCTGTTATCTTTTAATATCTTAAAAACTTGAACATTTAGGAATATGCTGCATAGCAATTCATTGTGTCAGTCTAGACCTATCCAAAACAATAATTCAAAAATATTTGAATAAAAAATTTTATTTGATTACCATGTTTTATTTTTTTCTTTACAAAACCACTAAAATAAATGACTGATGTCTTTATATGCTTTATGAGTAAATGTAATCTAGTTTGTTATGACATTAATATTTTAAATTTTACATTAAAAATAAAAATAAGGCATACTTGGAACCAATAATTTGCCCTTTTTAAAAATGGTATATCACATTGGCATGATTGACTTTCTATCAGTTGATTTTGTATAACTGATACTAATCAATACAGTTGTTATCATCTGGAAGAAAAAATCAAAATCAGGTTAGGAAACCTTATTTGGAAAATTTTAAAAATGCAAAAAGCATGAATACATATTAAAATAAAAATGTTCTACTGTATAAGAAAGCAACTGATTTCTGTGCATTGATTTTGTATCCTGCCACATTACTGAATTGGAGAGATGAACCATGAGAGACTATGGACTCTGAGAAACAAACAGGGTTTTAGAGGGGAGGGGGGAGGGGGGATTGGTTAGCCCAGTGATGGGTATTAAGGAGGGCACGTACTGCATGGAGCACTGGGTGTTATATGAAAACAATGGATCGTGGATCACCACATCAAAAACCAATGATGTATTGTATGGTGACTAACATAACATAATAAAATAAAAAAAAAAAATGTTCTACTGTTAGAAATTTTAAAAACCCCTCAGACTACTATTTTCTTTCAACTACTTCTTGGTCAACCTTAAGTATTTATTCTACATACTCTGCAACTTTAAGTAAATAACCTCTCTGAGCATGATTTTCCTCATCTGTAAAACAGGAATAATAACACAAAACTTCAGATTTGTTCAATGAATCAGCATTACAGTCAACAAAAGTCTTAGCACGTGGCAGATTCTCAATAAACTGTAGCCATCCTAGTTTACCGGAGAAATTGTCTCCTGTGCACACCTTGGAGGAAATATTTAGGCAACTTAGGAAAAAATTTGATTTTAAAGCCATAAAATGTAAATACTTCATGTTTAATGTTTTTGTCTTTTGATACCACATATAACTCACCCACTCAATAAATGTGTATTCAGTATTTTGTATTTGCAAGCACTAATCTTATCCCTTAAAGAATCTTTTCCAGAATCTGTTGTCAACTTTCTCATTCTCACATATGAAATAGCAGTATTTCAACCAAATCCATAAAATGGCTTGCCCTCCGTTTGTTGTATGAAGGCTGGATATTGTATAAAGGCTGTAAAAAATAGAGCCAGCCTGCAATGAGAACCAGTATTAACTTTTCAGTGACCTCCTGTAGAAAAATTTATATGTGACCCCAGATTCACATTAAAAAACAGTTGAAGTTCATTTGGAAATCACTGCCTTTTTTAGTGGAGTCCTCTTCAGCCATTTTTATAAATATGACATTGCAAATAGTTCTAGACATGGCTGGTAGACTCAAGGACGCCTTGTTCCATTCAGGTCAGCCATGTAGATAATCCCTATTTAAGATTTTTCTGAACGTTAGAGAACATAGTGAAGAAGTTGAATAAGTAATATATAGTTTTGAAATAAAATAGATCTGTATTTGCCTGAGAGGCCAGGATAAACTCTGGTGACACTGGGTATTTTATATTAGAAATTTGCATTCCCTTTTCAAGTCCCCAAATATTTATGTAGTTTACCTAACTCATAGTACCTAATTTGTGCTTTAAACTAAAGTACATAAATTCATATATTCATAAATTAATTAAAGGCATAAATTGATGCTTGAGATTTTTTTTTCTTTCAGGATCCAAATCAGCAGACATTTTTTGAGACTCTAGTCTCTTGTCTGTTGGACAGAAATCTCACTTTCTTCAGCCAGTTTTGAGCAATGACATTGCTTCAGTGTCATTAAATCCAATTATAGTATTTGGTCCAGTTATATCATTTATTCACATATAAATGATCCAGTTGGGAATATGTTATGTAGTGCTTGCCAGTTCTTTCTCTGAAATTTCCTTCTTAATGACCAAGCTTAAAATGCTTCTATGTTTTCTAAAATTTTTATTGTGGATTTTTCTCCCATTAAGCTAAAATTTGCATGGACATGGCTCTCTACTGCTGTCTATTCTTACTTTTTGGAAACAATCTTTTAAATCTAGAATTCTTTGAAAATAATTTAGAAATGAGATGTGTATATACAATTTTACCCATATAAATATTAAGCTAAATATATCCTACAGATATTGTTTGAAAAGGATGGAAAAATCACTTATTTCCAAGTCTACTTTCTCTAAGACTCTCATGGTTATCTTCTGTTATAAATAATTCAGCCCCTTATGAATTATTACAGATGTATTAGATAACAGGTATTCTATAAAGTGGGTTTTCTTTAAGGTGCTATCTGAATCAGTAGATATCTTACTAATTCCATCTCATTCTTTTTGAAAGTTTCAATCATCCTTTCAGTTCACCTTTTGTCTTTCATCACTAATTAAATGTTGCCTGGATCATTGTTCAGACACCCTAGGTTGCTGTGTCTTCTCTTCTCTTCCCTGTTCAACCAGCTCTCTACATGAATGTTGGGTTCACATTTTCAAGGACTGTCTATGATGCCATTTCACACCTATTCAAAAATACATTTCAGGTCTTTGGTTAGCTCATCTTATAACAACCTTCTTAAGTTTATCACCCATCCCTACCCAGTGCTTTATCACCTATCTCTACCCATTACATTATTAACTATCTCTATCCATTGCTTTGCTACCTCCGTGCCTTTTCCATTCCTTCCATTCTGATATATAGTTGGCTTGTTTGATGTGACTCTCAACCGCTCCCTTCCATTTTTATGGCCCCACTCAACTGTCAAACCTAAGCTCTAAAGCTGTTTTCCACTGAATCTTCCTTCTTTACTGCTGTCAAAAATTGCTCTCATTTTCTCTCTTTCTACCTTGTGAACTCCTATTCCATCTTATTTGTATATGGTTTGTTACTCTCTGTATATTCTATTTTGTTTGTTTGTTCGTTTGTTTGTGTTTTGAGAGAGAGAGAGAGAGCACAGGGTGGGGAGGGGCACAGGGAGAGGGAGTGGGGCTCCGTCTCACGACCCTGAGATCATGACCTGGGCAGAAATCAAGAGTCAGATGCTTACCTGAGTCACTCAGGTGCCCCTATATTCTAAGTTTTATGGGAGTGAGTTAATATCTCATTTTTCTTTAGATCCTCCCCCCCCTTCTTTAATAACACAGTTTCTAGCTCACATAAGTTGAATACAGCTGCAGGAATTTTGCTTATTTCATTTAATAAATATCAATGCAGTGTAAATTGCAGGACTTCTTGAGTCACTTGATAACACTACTTAAAAATAATCTCTATGAGTGTTGCCACTAGAAAAGAAAATGAAACCACTGATTAATTAGGTTATCTATTATAACTAGTTGATTAAGCCTTGAACTGAAACACAGCTTCATTTTTAAAGCAAACCTTATTTAATTAAAATGCCTGTTTTTAGGTCAGTGGTCAATATTTTTTTTTCAAATCTACAAATACGCCAACTGTTGGATATATTATCCAGCATCAAGATACCTGGCAGTATTTGACACCCACAAAAACATGGGGGAAAACTACAGAGCTATCATGAAAGTAAAACTTGCAACTGCTCAGAATGCATTAGCAGAGGGATGCGCTCTTAGGCTGAATTTGTTGTTTTCAGGTCTGGAAGTGGGGGAGTAGATCATAAAGTGATACTCCCTTTTCCTCTCCATCATTAATTTTCTCTGTATTTCTTAGCTATGAAGAAAAAGCAAAGGTGAGGGTGGCAAGTACTCAGTTCCTCACAAGTCCGGAGGGAAATGAAAACTACTCACAAATGTTGATTATGTTGGCTTCCTTTCCCTCAGAGCATCACCTCAAAAAAATCAGAGGATGTTGGACTGATGAAAAATTTGTCTTCTGACTGTGTCACACAGCTTGTGGACTATTTGAGGATGAGACTAGGAGTCTCCAAAGAATACTAAGTTCCTACCATTCTAAAGCTTTGTGGCTCTGTATACTCAGTCGTGTGGTTTGTGACTGTCTAGTGTTTGCTTTGTGATTTTATTTATCCTCTTAATTTTGTTAGAAAATTATTGAAGCATTTGGCAGTAAATTACTCTCAAACTCAAATTACCCTCTTCCCTTCTTGCAGCTGCTAAAACTGAAATTCCGAACCATTTTGGATAACTTTCTTTCCTAGATCATCTTTTCTTTTAATTAAAAGATGATTGAGAAAGAGTTTCTGTGAACTTTTGCAGTTAAATGTTCATTATGTTTCAGTCAAGGCTGTCAAATTGCTAGTTCTTTGAAAAATAAAAACACCTTTGCATTGTGAAATTGCACTGATATCCATGCCTCTAGATTAATGTTTTTAGAAGAGACTCAGTCTTCACTTAGGTATGGTGCCTGGTTTTGGTGGAAAACCACCATGGAATGAAGGATTGGGGGCTGATGTTCAGTGTACATTGGTATTTATAAAAGATCACTCTAAGACTTTCGTGCTTATCTTCTTTACTTTGTCTTTCTTGGTCTAAAAGTTTTGTGTCTGCAGACAACTTTAGTTTACTTCACTAAGGGAGCGTTATCATTATTTCTGCTGCTCAAAAATCATCTTGGTTGATGAAAGGTGATTCAGCTGAGAATAACGTGCTTCTCTATAGTGTGCAGGTGCCATTAAGTGGCCCACATTGATTATTGAGTCCTGGGATAGATGAGAAAACTATAGAAATTGGAAACTGAGGATTAGTTCATTTCAATTTCTGGAGGTGGTCTGATATTCAATATTGGTCATGTAGTAGGTACCCCATTTTCCTGGTTTATATGTACATGGGTTCCTATGTTGAACTGTGCTTAAGTGAAGACCTGTACACAAATAATAGGGCTTGGAAGGCGAAGCAAAGCACTGAACAAAAGTGAGAAGTCTCATTGTTAAGAGGCTCTGCAAAGATTGACCACTACAGGCATTTATAGAGCCTGGAACAACAAAGAACCAAGCTTACAAGTGTGCTTGTATTCTTGTCCTTGGGAAAAATATTGGGTGAGGTCCAAGTATGTGGCTGTCTGTTGGAACTCACAGTAGCTCTGGTGTATGGAAGCTGTGATATGCATGTTTTTCAGGGTTCCTTCTTTTCTAAGTTCTATTAAGACAAATGCCTATTTTTAAGCCTGAACTAGAGCATGTCACAACTACTTAATTATTTAATACTGGTTATGAAATGTTAGAACATTTAAGTAACTGTCAGTTTTACCTGTGATAGCAAATGAGCAGTTTAATTTTGTACTAAGTTGATTGACTGATACATAGGTGTGTATATATGTCCATGCATTTTTAAAAATATGTAAGTAATTAGCATTATGGCTCAACAGCTAATTGTAAAAGCAATTGTATCCTAGGTCATGAGTTTATTTTGCCTCTTCTTTCTATGGGTCATGGCTATAAGATGAAAATGTCATTATAAATGAACAAAGGCTTAAACAGACTGAGTAGTTTAAAAATAATTTGTTGGGCATAAAGCAAGATGGGGGGGAATCCTCCAATTTAGGATTGGCTTATGTTTTTTTCCAATTTTTATTCATGTCAGACTGATCACTAAGCTTAAAATTTCTAGTTACTATGTCATGGCTGCTTAAAGGGCCTGTAGTGGCTACAGTCCATCATCCACCCAGATCACCTTGATCCCCCTGACTGTATCTGTGTGCCCTGCCCAGCCTTGGTGTGCTTTTGCTTAATGTTTTTAGAAGAGACTCAGTCTTCACTTAGGTATGGTGCCTGGTTTTGGTGGAAAACCACCATGGAATGAAGGATTGGGGGCTGATGTTCAGTGTACATTGGTATTAAAACAACTTTGCTGTTGGGCCAATACACTGCCAACCTGGGCAGAGAACCAGAAGTCTCTGAAATTTAAGATGCCCAAGGAAGGTCCTTAACAGTGACTGACAGATGTGGGAACATGTAAGCCTCGCTTCCTCACGTCAAGTCAGGACAAACTATGGCATGACCTACACTCCAGACATCCCTGTAAGATCAGGCTGAAGCCATTCTCCATAGGCAGGGCCTAAAATCACAGCATTGATTGTCTTCTGCCTTACCTGTCCTGCTTCCCCACAAGCTGACTGGTCTCCCCTAGAATCATGTCATTACAAATCACTCGTACAGTGTGATCTTTATCTCAGCGTCTGCTTCTGGGAAACGAGACCTAAGACAGGTCTCTTCCAAAACAAAGATGCACAGACTTTATGTAACTTTATCTTTAGCTAGCTCCATGCCTATTTGTCATGCCACACTTCTACGAGGATGCTACAATCACAGGCAATCCAGAAGACAAATGCCCGCTTCAAAATAATGAAATGATCTTGGAGGTTCAGGTATGACGTATTACACAGAAACCCCCATGGACATCATTGAGAAAAGAACAACTTCTGAGCGCTGCCTGAAGGAACCCACGGCATCCTGCAAAAGCCTGCGCTGCTAGAGTTGCATCTTTTCTTCCATGACCAATGTTCTTCTGGGGCAGCAACTCTAGTGAAAAGTTATCCATTTTCTGTCTGGTTGGAGTTGTATACTGCTTTAACTATCTCCTGTCAACTCTCCTAACGTGAAGCTCTGAACTGGGGAGCCCGTTTGGGACAGGGAGCAGCAGTGCGAGTGACAGGATAAAACCATCGGACATCCTCTGGGCTCTGGCCGCTGCCCTGGCACTTTCGTTTTCTCCTCTTAAAACCCCTCTTTTCCTCTTTGTCGGCACTTTTCTGGGACTGGCTTACCTTTTGGCCTGTCTGTTTTCATTGTAAGTAGTTTCAGATCACATTTTCTTTCCTGTTGCCCGCTGTAATTTTAAACAAAGTTTGTAGTATATAACTAGGGATCCAGAAGCAAAAATAATCTCTGTTCCCGTTTTTTAAAACCCATCGTGTGTGCGTCTGTGTGCACGTGCACATATTTTTCGAGTGGTGTGCGGATTGTGTTTAGAAAGAAAGATTTGCTACTAAACGCCAAATGCAAGAAATGGCAAAAACAGTCTGCTTTCCTTAGGCGCCCCTTCCCCACCCTTCTCTTTTTCAGTTAAACTGGAGAAAAGAAGGAATTTTGTCCGTAAAGGATGGCATAGGAATCATTTGTCCCTCCGAAGTTGGTTTGGATGTTTTGGCCCAGAGCTGGGTCTAGTGTAAGGGTGAAGAGAGGAAGACAAAAGATTTGTCTGGGAAGTGAGACGAGGAGAGGGGAAGCTAGAAACATTGCTAATATCACGGGCATTGGAGCCAGGGGCGGTGGGGGGAGGGATGGAGAAAAGCCAGCCAGACCCTTGGTTACCACACTCCCACCACTGCTTCCTCAGTCCTTCTTGCAACAGAGATAACCAGGGTCCCCACTGCAAAATCCAAAGTATATTGAGTTGAGAGATCCAAGCAGGACCAGCTGGGTGTAACCCAGAAAAATGCTTCACAGCAGCAGGGGAAAAGGCATTCTGTGACTGGGGCTGTTGAATGTCCTGGTGATGGGCTATGTGCCAGGACACTCTGAGATCATGCAAGGATGTGCATTTCACTACCAGCAGCTTGCTGTGCAGGCCATATTTTAGCCTTTGTTGTCGCTTAGCCAGTGTAGGGAACAGAGCACATTAAGAAAAGCGCCTGCCTAAGAGATCTACCTTTTCATTTGATTTAGATCAATGAATGGCTTTATGTTCTAGAATGCTTTTCCCTTGTGGAAGTTTTGCACTTTGATTGACAGATTCTAACTGCTTTCTACTTAGAAGAAAATGGAATAGGTTTTATTCTTGAAAGGTACCTGTTGCTGGGATTTGAAATCTTAAAATAGAAGTTGCCATTCCTTTCACATCTAAAGAGATGTGATTTGAGAACAAGAATGTGAGCAAACCAAAGCTTTACCCTAGACGCATCTTTTTTAAATTTTTGCTTTTTCTCAAAGAGCAGAAAATTGCATATAATTCAATAATTAATTGTATTTTGCCATGAAGACAAAGTTATGAAAGAAGGAAGGCTTTATAAGAAAATATAAATCCTATTATAGAGGACAACGTGAGACAGGAGAAATACAGGACACATCAATATATTGCCATCTGTGGCGATCATTGACTTGTTTCTCTTGATGTTTGTTGACAATTTTTAAAGTAGTATCCTTTTATAAGGACACTAAATCGTAATAGATAAGTAAGTCATCAGGTTAGAATACAAATGGAATACTGGAGAATGGTATCATTTAAGGGGTAGGCAGAGAAACAGCATCCTATAATAGAATTTATAGAGAAGTAGCAAGAGTGTAGAAACCATGCAGGAAATCTACATGAGGGTTTCATTTGTCTCAGATAAATCAGGAAAACTGCTAATAATCACATGTGATAATTATGAGAATTTCTTATGTGCCAGAAAATATACTGAAGTCCTTGCAAATATAATCTCACCTGAAAACCCACAGCATAACTGTATGTCACATGTTATTATCTTAATTATAAATACACAGGCTTACAGAGGTTAATCTCACCACCAGTAAGGGTTAGGAGTTGCTACTTGAAAGGATATCATACTCAACAACTGGTAAAAATAAACAGTAATAATCAAAAGGGCTAAGAATTCAGATGTCTGGTTGATTTGTGATGGGGTTTTTTTAGAAAAAATGTGATGGAAGTATAGTGGAATAACAGAGACATGAAAGTCATTGCTATGAAAGGTTTTTAGGCTTGATATTGGAGTCAGAAATACAACTAGAAAGAACTAGTGTTCTGAAGGAAGTTAAAAACAAGATACAGTGGGGAAAAATCTTGTGGACAGAGTGAAGGATGCATTTGAGATTTCCGAGGCAGGAAAGTTCCTACTAAATCAAGGTTCAGGGTATGACTCTAAGACTAGGCAAATGCATACTAAATTAATTGCATGTATGTGTTTTTTTCTATGTGAGGACAGCACAGTAAACATTTATGAATACCTAGTAAGTTAATTTGTGTTCATATTAGACTTAATATTGTTGGCTTTTAAAACTAGACATTGATTATCGCAGTGTTTAATCATGTAATCAACTCATTAAATATAAGTTTGGGTGAACAATGATTTGGAAATTTATTGAATTTCTTTCACCTTGTTCTATTTCCATATCTATTCAGTGATTTCTCCCTCACCCCAAGAGGTATTTAAGTAAATATAAGAACAAATAGACTCTTCATTTCCTTTTGGTTAGTTAAGAGAGAACATCATAAGATAGTTTGTTTATTGAAGATGCAAGAGTTGCTTATGAAAAAAGAGAAATTTATAATGTGGACTTGTAGTTTATTACAATTTAATTTAAAAAGAACATGAAGAAACTTATGAAACATTTTTCATACTTATTTTTCTGAGTTGCCATGTCTAGCATGTGATTTTAAGATTCTGTATACATATTTAGGGGTGCCTAGGTGGCTCAGTTCGTTGGGCAACTGACGTGATTTCAGCTCAGGTTGTGATCTCAGGGCAGTGGGATAGCCCTGCATGGGGCTCCACACTGGGCATGGAGCTTGCTTGGAATTCTCTCTCTCCTTCTCCCTCTGCTCCCCCCTGACTCTCGAGTGCATTCTAAATAAATAAATCTTTAAAAAAAGATTCCATATACATATTTAAAATTTTAATTTACTTTTTATAAAATATAATGGAGTTCAGATTCATTTGAATATTTCTGTTTTTTGTTTTTTTCTTCTGGATTAGGTAGAGATATAGATAGCCGTTATAGAGGTTTTTTTTGGTGGGGGGGTTGCTGCAATGCAACACTGACATTATAATCCTTCTGTTCCCTGCTCCTCTCCCACTACCAAATGAAGAAAAAGGAGGAGAAATAGAAGAAATAATCACTACCTCCACTTAGTTAATTTTAATTATCTTAAATTCCTAGTAGTATGAACCATTTTTCAGGATTCTTGGGATAAACATTCAATTGATAAAGATTTATTTATTTTTATTTTAGAGAGGGGGTGCAGAGGGAGACGGAGAGAGAATCTTAAGCAGACTCCATGCTGAGCACAGAGTCCAGTGCGGGGCTCGGTCTCAGGACCCTGAAGTCACGACCTGAGCCAAAACCAAGAGACCTACATTTGACTGACTGTGCCAACGAGGCACCCCTAAAATTCAATTAATAAAACAATGTAATCCATTTTCTCATGGCGCATTTTTTCCTTGTAATCTTCCTTGTAACATTGTTACTTGCAAACATTATTTCATAATGTTTCATAAACTCTCATCAACTCTCTTTTTGGAAACTGTTTCGACTTTTTTAGATGAAATATATGTGTCTACAAGTTTATGTGCTGTATATGTGCCATATGTGTAAATTACAAAGCATAATATAGCGTACACACCCTGAACCTCCTATCCAGCTTAAGAAATTGAACATTATCTTTAAATTTTAAGATAATTTGTTCTTTCTCCCTCTAGTCATATACTCTTGCTTCCCTATCAGACATAACCACTATCTAAAATGTTTAATTCACCATTTCCTTATTTTTCTTTATTGTTTTAGCCCCTAAGGATATACTCTTGAATAAAGGATTACATAGTTCTGCTTGTTTTTTGGCATCACAGAAGTCTCTCTCTCCCTCTCTCTCAGGATATCCATATATCTATATAAAGATACAGAGAGAGGGCGCCTGGGTGGCTCAGTCGTTAAGCGTCTGCCTTCGGCTCAGGTCATGATCCCAGGGTCCTGGGATCGAGTCCCACATCAGGGGTCCCTGCTCTGCAGGGAGCCTGCTTCTCTCCTGCCTCTGCTTCCCTCCCTCTCTCTCTGTCTTTCATGAATAAATGAATAAAATCTTTAAAAAAAAGATATATAGAGAGATATATCTCCTCTGTCATTTATTTTTCTACTCAGTACCTTGTGTCCGAGATTCACCCATGTGGACACATTTAGCTGTACTTCATTTCTTATCATATTGCATGCTGTATCAGTTGTATGAGCAGACCATAGGATATAGGTCTAGTCTAGTACAGATGGATATCTGGCTCTATTTTTGGAGTTATAAGGACTGTTACTATAACCACTCTTGTACATACCTCCATGCATAGCTGCAGGTTCTCTAGAGTCTATTGCCTAGGAATGGAATTTCAGGGTCTTATAATACTAGGATCTTAACTTCAATAGAAGTTACCAAAAAGTTTTTACTTCCGCGTGAGTGTGTAAGAGTTCTTTTTTGTTCCACGTCTGTATCAAAGATTGGTGCTGTCAAACATTTTTAAAAATTTGTGTCCATTTGTTGAATGAAAAATAGAATCCTAAAGTAATTTTGTGTATTCAAAAATTGCCCCGACTACTAACAGTATTGATCAATTCTTCACATGTTTATTGGCTATTTAGTTTTCCTTTCTGTGAAATGCTCATGTTCTATTAGGTTATGATTTTTTATTGAATTGTTCAACTTCTTTATATGTCAAGGGTATTAATCCTTCATAAGATTTGTGATTTGGAATTTTGCTGTCTTTACAAGTGACTTTTAATGAACAAACGTTCTTAGTTTCAAAGTTGTTTGAACCTTTTTTTGTCTTAAGTGTAAAGAAAAAAATTCTACCTTAAGGCCATTGAAATATTCTCCTTTGTCTTCTTTTTTTTCCCCTTGTCTTCTAAAAGGTAAAGATTTGTCTTTCATACTTAAGTCTATAATCTACTGGGAATTAATTTTTATGTACATTAAGAGATATGAATCCAATTTTATTTTTTCCGTAAGGATAAACATATGTCCCAACTCATTCATTGATTTGTCAATTCTTTCTCCAGCACATGACAATGACATACCTGGTTCAGGTACCATCCCATTTCAGAGTCTTTGCACTGACTTTGCCCTCTGTCTCCCTCCCTCCCTCACCTCCTTTGGGTTTTTCCTCTAAAGTCACTTTTCAGTGAGACCACATCCATTTATATTTAAAATTCAACACTCCCCCAAACTTATTTAGTCCCTCCTGTCTGCTTTATTTTTCTACATCACTCTTATGACTATTTGAATTTGTATACACTAGTGTTATATATTTTATTGTGTATCTCCCCCCCATAAAATAAGTACAATGAAGAGAAAGGTTTTTGTCCATCTTGTTTACTGTTGTTTTGTTTACAGCACCTAGAAAATTCCTGGCACATAATCAGCACTCAGTAATCCATATTAAATGAGTGGATAAATCAGCATATTACATTTTGAAAATTTATCTCTTCCTGGGCTTCAGACCTGTTCATTGGTCTATTATTTCTTTTTCTTTGGCTGAATATCATTAATCTATATCTTTTTAATAAGGTTTTTTGCCTGATAGGACATGCCTCTCCATGCTCTCATTCTTTAAGCCTGGTTTGTTTATTCTGGATAATTTCCTCACGAGGTCAATTTTAGAATTACCCTATCAGGTCCCATGAAAAATCTCACAGCTATTTGATCCACACTGCATTGACTCTATAGTTTGATTTGGAAAGAACAAAGAGACATTTTAATTATTTTTCTGTCCATAAATAGGATGTATCTCTTATTTATTAGGTTCTTCTTTAATGTCTTTCAATATATTTTAAAAATTATCTCTATAAGGTTATACGTGGCTTGATAAATTCTTATTATTCTTGCAGACATAGTTAAGCTATCCATATATTCTTCAATTAAATTGATGTCCTTATCTTTACCTAAACATTGTCACTATACATTCTAAAAATTAAATCATAAAGTAACATGGCTTTTTGAATGAAGGTAAAATTTTGAAAGAAGCTAGTAATTATAATTCATCAGAAAATTTCCATTTAGCTAAGAGATGAGAATCTAAAAAGAAAAACCTAATTAAAACTACTGAGAAAGCTTAAAGGAAAAAACACTTTGCTCTTAACTGGCAACTTTTCTCTCACTATGAAGCCTTCTGTGACCCATCCCCAACAAAATTCATTAGTGTCTCCCCTGTGTTTCTAACTATGAGCCTGTTTTACAGCAGTTATCATAATATTGTCTTGTGTTGCAATTACCTCCACATATGTTAGATATGTTAGCTTTCCTTGCCCTGCCCCCCCCCCCCCCCACCCACCCCCCCCCCCTGGGCTCTACCCCACCCAGGATGACACATTTAAGCAGGGACTTAATCTTGTGTCTGATCACAGGGCTCAGTCCCAGTGCCTGCCGTGTAGAATACAGGCTCTGTAAACTTTTGGACATGAAGATTGGGCATCCAAAGAAGATAACAGAATCTACTCTCAGTGAAGTCTTCAAAAATGACACAGAAATAGGCCTGTATGGTAATTCCTTCCTTCTGGATCCCCTGCCCCTTAGACATTTTTGTTCCATTCTCTCCTATTTTTCCTCCAGCACTCCCCCAGAAGTCTCTTTGGAGTCCTATCTCTTCTAGTCTTACTCAAAAGTCTATTCTATATCATCTACTCCCATTCTTCAGTTACACCAAGAATTATTAAATTTGTTACTTCAACACTAAATATACTTAAACTCCTGAGACTTATTTTTAATTTCCTAAATATCTATGACATAACTCATATAAAACCTGCTGTTAGCACATAAAATTTAATATGTTCCCAATAATGAACTCATTAATTTTTGTACCCACACATACACCTCTGCATGTACCTTTCTGAAATTTGCCATTCTTCCTTTATTCATGTGATGGTTAATGTTGTCACTATCCATTCTCTTACTCAAATGAGAAGAATCAGTCATTCTCAGGTCTTACTTCAAATGGATAATGCTGACTTAAAGCCTCTCTCTTAAAAATCTACCCAATCTCTCCCTCCATCTCCCAATTGCTAGTGGCTGATTTATGACCTGTGTTTTCTGCCAGACTAGTGCAACAGCCTCCGGATTTATCTTCCTGACTCCAGATTGATTTTCTCCCATCAAGTTCTTGTCTAAATTATTTTTCTAAAAATACAAATATCATTACATATACTTTTGAGCTGCATATTTCCTTATAGCTTAGCATTGCTAAAAGGACAAAAGCCCAAATTCATCAGCATGGCACATGTCATATACATGCCCCAATTTACCTTGTACTTTCATCTCTCCTACTCACACTGTGCTCCATTTATACCTAAATTTTAAATGTTTATTGGAAATATCACATTCTATGCCTTCATATGGGTGGTTTCTGTTAGAATTGTCATTTCCCCTTTTCTATCTAAATAATTCCTGCTCATTCAGCCCAAATATGATCATTCATATTTGAATGAGTAACTGAGTAACTGAGTAACTGCCTCTTCTCTTCCCTTCCCATGGCACTTTGTTCATATCTTTATTTCAATACTTGCTAATTTGAACTTAAATGCATACAGATGTTTTTCTCACTTTTATTATTCTAAGATTTCTTTCTGGAGATTAAAACCATTTGTTTTACATTATCATACCTGCCCCAACAGTTAAATTACATATCCTTTCTTGCATAAAAGTCTGCAGAGTTCTAGAAAACACCTTTTGTCTACTTCACAGGCATCCCTCCTTCTCACCAACACTGGTCAATTACCATCCTTCTGGGAAGCCTATATGTTTGGTCGATGTGTTTAGTTTCTTCCTAAAACCTGATCAAACTGATCAACTTTTCCAGTTGATCTTTAATTCATTGCTTTCAGTTTGTTTTTGTATTAACCAGCTTCTCAATCAACAATCAACACAGAATATATTTTAATGATTCTATATTTCAGGCATGATCTTAAGCACTAAAAAACAAAACAAAACAAAACACACCAGCATAGGAGTTACCATTTCTTCCAGTTGTTTGGCCCTCAATATCTGGAGGAGGAGGATGTCTGAAAACCACAATACCACTATGGATCCATGACATGCCTGGCTGTGTTTCAAGTGCTTCCCATATATTATCTCATTTAATTCTCCCAGTACTCTTTTCCAAAGTCAAAAAATTCATAGGTACCCATTTCTGAATGTAAACCCAAGTCTACCCACCACAGGATTTGTATTCCAGGATACCTTATTTTTGTTAAACCAGATTTGTCTCTCCATGTCCCAATACTCGGCTATTCCCTTCACCCCATTTTGAACCCTATGTCATCTTTATTTTATTCATGTGTAGATTTATATGATAAAGTGCAACTGGTTATGGAAACTCTTGCCAAGCTATGTCTTACAGTACATGGGCTTTCCTTAATGTTTTGGAATTGCTTGAAATTCAGCTTAGTAGCCTGACACTTGATCTGTGATGTGTTTTTCTCAAGACTTAACATTGCCATCCCAGAGGTGCTCAGGCGGCCAGAATATTTTGCCAGGAAATTAGCAGAAGTCTTTAGTACTAGGACATTTTCTTCATTGTGATTTTTTTTTTTTTTTATGTTTGCTTTTCTTTAGCCAAGATTTTTTTTTTTTTACAAAATGTAAATCATTATCAAGAAAGATCTGGAGAATTGGTTTAGAAAGTTCACTTAAAATACAAAGTATATTCAGTAACAGAGGAAGGAGGAAAATGTAGTTTTTAGCTGTCATGTATTATTTTCATGATTGAAGGAATTACTTATTCTAAGAAGTGGAGGAAAGCAACTTTCACTAAGAGTTCCCAGAAGATTTCAGAGGAAGTGGCATGATCTTAAATCATGTTCTTGATGTTAAAATGTTGTTTAGAAGGGCAATTATTTAAATGGAATAGTTTTTTTCTAATCAAATATGAGCAACAATAATCCTTTACCTGCAAACTATAATTTATTGATAGCAGATATCAGGTATATTGGACTAGTGTACATTTTTAGGAGCCAAGGTTATTTCTCTTCAGATTTGTTATTTAAAACACATTTAGAAATAACTTCTAGTTTTATTTTAAAATGGGACAAAGATTATACAAATACAATTCCTTTTCTCCTTCTTAGGAGAAATCTGAAGAAATACAAAAAGGAGACATAGCTGCAAAAGAAAAAAAGGTGTTTTGAGTCTCCAAAAGATGAAGGTTTAAACACTTCTGGAAGCCAGATAGATGGTGGATGAATGTGCACATAAAAATAAAGTGGAGAAAAGTATGAAGCCAGAACCTTGGAGAAGGTCTGGAATTAGGGTCTGTAGGTATAATGATAAATGAACAAAGCAGGGGGCATGAGACAGTGGGGTTAAAAATATGGGTTTTGACTGAAAAGAAGAAAATTCATTTTAAATTAAGATAAAAACACATTTATAGAAAAAGGCAGAAAAGAAACAATGAAAAAGTATGGTTTGTATGTGTATTAGTCAAAAATAGGACAGAATTTCAATCAATTCATAGATGATAAGAAAGTAGAAGCTGCTTTGCTCTAAGCTAAAATACTCTCTTTTGAACAGACCAAGATTTGGAGCTTTGGAATCATAGAAAAAGAAATCTAATCCTATGACATTACCTCATCAGCAGACAAAATATTGATAAAGCCAAAACAATGTTTAATAATGTTGTTTATTAGCTTTTAAATTTTATTTTATGTTTTTAAAGATTTTATTTATTTATTTGACAGAGAGAGAGAGCGCACGTGCCCAGCAGGGGGTTCAGGAGAGGGAGAAGCAGGGCCCCTGCTGAGCAGAGAGCCCAATGCTAGGATCAGTCCCAGGATCCCAGGATCCCAGGATCATGACCTGAGCCAAAGTCAGATGCTTAACTGACTGAGCCACTCGGGCGCCCCAGCTTTTAAGTTTTAGAGTTACCCTTAGGCAAAGCCTAGAAGAATGGGCTAAAGTTAGAGGACAAAATATTTCAGTTAGAAAATTTTGAACATTTTAAAGGGTAAATATAGTTGAAAGAATTTGGAAATTGGCAATTGAAGGAGAAAAGATGTAAGAAAACAATTAACTTCCAGCAGAGAATTTGAGATCTTGACTCAAGTTAATGAAACCAAATGTAAATGTGGATCTGTATTATGTAGAGTTGTAAAATACTAGAATATTCAAATTAATAAAACTTTGAAAGGTTCTGTAAAGAAATATTGAAAGATAAAAAAGTATGAGGGGTGCCTGAGTGGCTCAGTCGGTGAAGCATCTGACTCTTGATTTTAGCTCAGGTCATAATCTCAGGGTCCTGGGATCAAGCCCCTCACCATCATGGAGCTCCCTGCTCAGCAGGGAGTCTGCTTATGTCCCTCTCCCTCTGCCCCTCCCCCTGCTCTGCCTCCCCCTCAAATAAATAAATCTTTTTTTAAAAAGTATGATAGTGTATATGTGTTAAATTATCATCTTTCTGAGTGTCTAGAGATAAAAATATGTTAGTATGTTATTTAGAGCTATGTTGTCAACAGGCATAAAATAATAATAATAATAATAAACATTTCAGGGTGCCTGGGTGGCTCAGTCAGTTAAGCATCTGCCTTCAGCTCAGGTCTTGATCTCGGGGTCCTGGGATCAAGTCCCACATCGGGCTCCATGCTCAGTGGAGAGTCTGCTTCTCCCTCTCCCTTTGTTCCTCCACCCTACTCATGCTCTCTCTCTTTCTCTCTCTCTGTCAAATAAATAAATAAAATCTTGAAATTAAAAAAAAAGAACAAATAAATAATAAGTAAACATTTCAAGCATTTACCTCTGGGCTAGGAGAATTAGAGCAGAAGAGTTTTGCTTTTCATCTGAAGCTCTTTTGTACTGTTTGGTTTGTTACCATGTATGTATTATTTGATCAAAATAAACAAAAATAGAAAAGAATTATAGCACAGTATATTCTGAGAGTCCCTATGAGGAATACTGGAAGTACATGGGAAATACAAAATGTACTAGGTAGTGTTCCAGCTGACAAAATTCCATGGTTCTCCACGTGCTTGCTCCTGGGAATCCATCTGAGATTTGCAAATCCCTGGTTTAAGTGGTTACAATTTATATTTTAGTTTATAGAGTTTTGCTGTAGTTTATACAAGAAGTTACAAATAGTCCAACAGCACTGTATTTGGGGTTTTTCAAAAGTTTATACACGTTTCTATATGGTACACACCAAAATTGTTTAAAATACAAACAAAATGTAACTGTACCTTCATGGTTAAGAGAGGTATTAGGTATTGGATTACCTTTACTTTGGGTTCAGGTGGGTTTGATCTTGAGGATTTCTGGGAGTCCCTGATAGTCCCCTCTTCATCCTTCCTTGATCTCCGTAATTGAGAACATCTTGCTCACCATAACCACTTGGCCTTCATAATATCTGATTCAAGCTTTTAACTAGTTCAACTTTACATTAGTTTCTTTAACTTAAATCCTTAAAAAGGTCAGTAAGTGAAGAATAAACAAAGTAGAGAAAGATCTAGAAAGAAGTGAATCAGTGCTTCAGCACCATTTTGGGGATTAAAAATAGCCTGTAATATAATAAAAATAAGTCAATTGTTAGAAATACTTTATGATAACCTTTGTTCTGGTGTCATTTTCTTCCTCCGTTTTTTTTTTTTTTTTCTTTCATGTGTATTTGTTCCTGTCCTTTGCCAATTCCCAAGAACCCCAAATTCAGATCCAGTTTTTAAATTGAGTCCAGAAGTTTGTTGCACTATTACGCATTTGAGAGTCAATGTGATTTGTAGGAGGAACACTGGCTTTTCATAAACCTGGATTTCAGTCTTGGAGCTGCCTGGTAATACAAAGGTTACCATAGTAGGTCATCTATCCTGGCTATTCCTCAGTTTTCATTTCCATAAAATGAGGATAATACCACTTTATTTCACTAAAAATCATTTGTTGGTGGAAAA
The DNA here is from genome assembly GCF_004348235.1 of Phoca vitulina. Taxonomy (NCBI): domain Eukaryota; kingdom Metazoa; phylum Chordata; class Mammalia; order Carnivora; family Phocidae; genus Phoca; species Phoca vitulina. The sequence goes on along the minus strand of NW_022589713.1, from coordinate 31,719,182 downwards.
AAGATACTGGTTTTCTGGGAAACATGTGAGGAAAACATTCTAATCACAGGAAGTTGATTCTGTTACCCAGGCTTTAACTAGTACTTCTTAGCCACCCACCACACGGATCCTTTTAAACACTGAATGAATTTGCCTTGTGTTGAGGCCTTGGGTTGGGTGTCTTAAATATATGGCAAGCATTTTAAGAGGCATATTATTATTTTTACTTTCTAAACATGCAGCTTACTTTGATTATTTACATCAAAGCTCCAAACACAATTAGCCTCAGATGACAATGCAATTTTTCTGTAAAATTGAATGGTGTGGCTTCAATCAAGAATAATACCTTGGGGGGCGCCTGGGTGGCTCAGATGGTTAAGCATCTGCCTTCGGCTCGGGTCATGATCCCAGGGTCCTGGGACTGAGCTCCACAACCGGCTCCTGGCTCAGCGGGGAGCCTGCTTCTTTCCCGCCTCTCCCCCTGCTCGTGCTCTCTCTCTCTCTCTCTCTCTGTATCCCTGTGTCTCGAGTGAATAAATAAAATCTTTAAGAAAAAAAAAAAAAGAATAATACCTTGGGCCACTTTTTCTATTTAAAGTGATTTACAGTTGGCTAGAATGGCTACTTTTACATATCTAATTACTTTCTTCGACAATAAACCTTTCTTGAGTATTTTCTGTGCTTAGACACCTGTTTTTCAAAGATGAATAACACTACATCTTTTGCAATGTGGGGAGGGGAGAACTATAAGCAGAATGTTTGAGTGGCAGTCTGTGACATGATGCTAGAATGCACAGGGTGTTGTGAGTACTGGGAGGAGGGGTCTTTAGCCCTGCATACTAAGACCAAAGGGGATTCCCTTGAGAAAGATGACATTTGGAGCAATAGACAGGAATTATACATGTAAGAAACAAGTAATAAAGGTTAAAGAAAGAAAAGAGCCTACAAAAGATGAGGGGAAAATAAACCACAGTTGGATTATGCAAGATATTTGCCAGTAGATCTGAATTAGTGGAGCAAAATATCAGAGGCAGGGAGGAATGGAAATGAATCCAGAAATAGAGGTCTGTGCTAGTTCATGGAAAGCAGTGTTTGACAATATGAAATACCCCTTTGTGGCTTGAATTCCATATCACTGGCTAAGAGAAACAGGTATATAGGCAACCTATGGGGAAAAGGGGAGGAAGTGTGTGTAAATTAGTGAATGAATACTTCAGTGCAAGGAGAGGTAGAATATTTCAAGAAAGGATCAAGTCTAGCCAAACACAGAACAATAGAAATGGAGTCATGCCAAATTCCAAGCAGCAAGAGACTTTACACAGGGAATTGGTGGATAAATACTGGTACATAAATTAGTACATAAATAATATGCACACATGTATACACACACATACACACCTACAAACATACATGTGCACAGACATATATGTACATCTGCGTTTTAACAGAACAAAAACAAGAGGAATATTCTTACATGTTTAATTTTAATATGTGTATTATCTTGGTATTTCCATGCTAGAACAGATCATATAGATTACCTACAGAGATGGAATTTGTATAAAAAGGGTCCAAACATTATTACACTTTCTCAAAAGCATTAAGTGGTGATTTAAACAAAGAAACAAACAAGCAAAGGAGCAAGAAAAAAAAATACAATGCAAAACATGTGGCCACAAATATATGTCATTTGTAATTTAACCAAACAGTTAAAATCAGGATATTCACTTACCTACATCATACCGATGTGCCACTGTTTAGTCTTTTTGTAGACTTTATAACTTTCATTTTGAACATTTCAGAAATACCTCCCTAAATTATTTGCAGGCTTGCTCGTAAAGATCTGCACTACCTCTTTGAACTCCATTCTCCTCATCTCTATGTATATTTCAATACTTTGAACTTATTTCTTCTTCCCAGACCCTTAGGGATTGCAAAACTCTTTGAGGCTTAAAGTGATCATGTTAAGGAGCTGGCAGGCAAGGAATGGTCTCAGTGATCCACTGTTTGTTCAGATTTCCCTTTTTAGCCACTGAGACAAAGAAACTGATTTTTTTCTTTTTCCTTTAACCAAGAAGTCCTAGAATTTGTGCTTCGGTAAAATTTTACAGTGATTTCTACATTTTCACGTTGTCCATTCCATTTGTTATGGGCTGACTTGTGTCCTCCCAGAAAGAGATGTTGAAGCCTGAACCCCTAGTACATCACAATGTGACCTTATTTGAAAATAAGCTCTTTGCAGAGAGAATCAGGTGACAATGAATTCAGCAGGGTGGTCCCAAATCCAGTCTAACTGGTGTCCGTATAAAAGGCAGATTCGGACACAGGCACACATAGGAAGAATGCAATGTGAAGGCAGAGGATTATAGTAATCCTTGGCATCTATAAGCCAAAGCTTGCCAAACATGGCTGGGAAAACAGCAAAAGCTAGGAATAGGCAGGACAGATTCTCCTTACAGACTTCAGAGGAAGCACGGCTTTGCCAAGACCTCAGTTTTGAACTTCTGGCTCCCAGAAGTATGAGATAATGAATTTCTGTTGTTTTGAGCCACCAAGTTTGCACTATTTTGTTATGGCAACCCTAGGAAACTAATACATGGTTAAAATATTAAAAAGAAAATATTAAAAGGCCAATTAACATAGGACTTTTGCATTTTCATTTTTCAAGCCAGAACCACCTAACTAATTAAATAAATAAATTCATCTGATTTTGTAAAAGCAAAGTTCAAGGGAAAATTAGGAGGGACATACTTTCAGAATAAGAGAAAATCCTTTCGATTTAGCCACTTATAATTTATGTACAACAGTGTGTTTGTCCCTACCTTTCTTTACATCTCAGAGTACGGCAGAGTTCAACACCTGGCCCATGTTTCAACGACCTGCCCAGTAACCAGATGTGTTTGTGGACGTCTGGTACAGCTGGTAATAGAATGGATTTCTAGAATTTATTTTCTTGCTCAATCAATAATGCCATGCTCTCTGGGGCATTCCATGTAAATGGAATCCCAACTCTGGAGTTGTTGGGTTTAATTACTTTAGACCTTATTCAGAGACCAAGCCTGAAGAATATTGAGAAACCTGACTTCTTGCACAGACAAGCACCCTAGGCATTCATTGTCTTTGAAAGAGATTTTCTTATTTAAGTCCACCAGAAGCAGGATTCTGATCAAAACATTTGAGTTAAATTAAGTCCCTGTAATACTGATAACAAAGTTGCTAAAGTGTCCAAATTAGACACTGGAATCTTCTCTACAGGGCATTATTAGTGTGATCAGTCAAGATTCATTCTTTTCAAAAAAACAATATTCTCTTGGCTAGAAAAAAATATCAACGTTGCAGAAAAAGGAAACCCATCAGTGGAATGAAATCACCTTCCCTTCCTTTTTTTCTCAGACTCCCTCCCCCACTTCAGGGTATAGCTTTTCTCATTTATAAACTGAGAAGTTTTTATAAATTTTAAATATATTCTGAGTTCCAGAGAAAGGAATGAGAAGTACAGGGCCTATGAACATGCATGAAACATAGGCCCTACCCACTGAAAATAGCACAAAGAGATAATTTCTAAAGTTGTAACCAGGATTGAACTTCCATGACGGAGAAATTGTGTTGGTAACGATTTCATATTTGCACTTAAAAATAGCAAAATGCAGGTATCTATGGGCATTCCATGACAGGGCCATGATACATTGGTTAAATGCAATTTGCATGGTCATATAAATGATTCTAAGAAAAATAATGTCTTAAGATCCCCTCAAGCTAATCCATCCTTTACTTTGAGCTTTCTACATTTCACTTTATTAGCCTACTGACAGAACATTAGGAAAAGTAACCATGGCAGAGAGCTACTGACAATGAAATCTCTGACATTTGGACATATCTTTGCTCACTGAAGGTCAAGTATTTGTTTTCTGAACAAAATCATCTTCTCCTTAACCAAGCAGGGGACCAGTATGGCTGTTAGCCTTTGTCTGGGAAGATGCCTGGGGGAAAATGATCTCATGTTGGCACATAAAGTGTAGATGAAAGAACTTATCAGGGGCACCTGGGTGGCTCAGTCGTTTAAGCAGCTGCCTTCGGCTCAGTTCATGATCTCAGGGTCCTGGGATCGAGCCCCACATTGGGCTCCCTGCTCAGCAGAGAGCCTGCTTCTGCCTCTGCCTCTGCCTGCCACTCTGCTTACTTGTGCTCTCTATCTCTCGTCAAATAAATAAATAAAATCTTGAAAGAAAGAAAGAAAGAAAAGAAAAGAAAGAAGGAACCTATCAACAATGGCCCTATTGCTTAGATGGTGATAGATTTTAAGCAAATTCTGCTTGGTAGCTTAGAGTTCTAGATTACACTCCCGGAGTCTATATCCTACATCCCATATTTATCACAGAGTCATTTCTCATGTGACTTTGCTTCTAATAGACTCACTTCACCTCCTATGCCTAAGGTTTCCTTGTGAATCCATGTTTTCTCACTGTTATTGTTAATACCATTCCAAGACTGGTATTATGTTTTCATATGGGTTTCAATATTATGCAGTTTATCTATCAACTCAAAAGGCATGTGTTAAGCTCATGATAAGTGGGAGCCACTCTACTAATTGCTGAGACAAAGAACAAGGGGACCCAGCCCTGCCTTGACTTAACTATCTGTTGGGAGAGACAAACGAGTCAAGGGATAAAGCTGATGGTGCGATTGGGTGTTACTCTGGGTAAGTGGGAGGACTAAGCCGATTTGAACGAGGTCCCAGCTAAGTGTCCTGAAAATTTGAATTCTGAAATGTGGGTAGGCATTAGTCAGGAGAAGATGCACTCGAAAGCATGGGGAAAAGAGTTTTCAAGGCAGAGAAAATAGAATGTACAGAAGAATTGAAGGTTGGAGCTTTGAAAAATGGCTATTCCTTTAATGTGCCTGTATGACTTCTATGTGTTATATTTCCTACTTGATTTAAATCAGCAGATTTGGGCATGACCTGATTAATGAGATTCATGGGAATAAGGCTACCTCTAGTCGAATGAATTTATTTGTTGAATGAACTCATGCACATCCTTTGCTATTTGGCAAAGCAGAGACACTATGAGATTTAACGTGTATCTGCATTCAGCGCCCTCATATACCCCACTCAGAGCAGGGTATTGATCTTGGGTGATGGGTACTCCTGTTAAATTCCCTACCAGCCCAAATTTCAAGGAAAGAAATATAAAGGCATCATCCCTCAACTTATTTTCACCCATGTACAATCTACTGAGGGATTTGCACATGATCTTTTACTTTTTGATCTTTTAAAAGAAATAAAAATTATGATAAATATTATAACAAAACCCATATTCACCCAGAATTTTACAGCTATTAATATTCTGTTGCTTTTGCTTCTAGTTCCATACTGAGAAGAAATGTAATGTTTTGGATGTAGCTCTAGTCCTCTATAGCCACTGTCCCAGTCACATTCTGGGATCCCCCATAGAAAACTGTTGTGGGTTTAGTATGCGCCCTTCCTTCTGCTCCGGTTCACGTACTCTTAGATAAACATGTATGCATCCATAAATCATTTATAGATTGTGTGTGTGTGTGTTTGTGTGTGTGTAATTATTATTAATTTTCTCTTATGGAGTATTTCAAGCATGTACAAAAATAGAATAATATAATGAAAACTCACATAGCCGGCATCTACCTTCAGTACTTTTCAACTCAGGACCAACCTTCATCAGTATCCTCACTCCCTTAGCTCTCAAATATCCTCAACTATTTTGAAGCAAATCATAGCCATAATATCTACACTACAATTATCACAACTGAAAATAAAAAACAATTATTAAAATATCCAATTTTATTTCCTCCTGATTATCTTCTAATATTTATTATACAGTTTGTTAGAATCAGGGTCCATAGAAGCCCCATTGTTTGGAATTAATTGCTATGTCTCTTAAATGTCTTTAAAGTTATAGGTCTTCTTCCCATTATATTCTGGCTACTTATTTGTTTAAAAAAGCCTGACACGTGTTCTGTTGTTTCCTACAGTTTGGAATGTATTGATTTTATTAATGTGGAGACTTTTTTTAATTGAAGTATAGTTGACATATATTATTATATTAGTTTCAGGTGTACAACACAGTGGTTCAACAATTATGTACATTATGCTGTGCTCAGCGCCCAGAGGTGTAGTCACCATCTGTCACCACACAGCGTTAATACAATCCTATTTCCCTATGCTGTACTTTTCATCCCCATAACTTATTTATTTTATAACTGGAAGTTTGTACCTCTTAAACCCCTTCACCTATTTCTCCTGCCCCCCCACTCCCCTCCCCTTTGACAACCACCAGTTTCTTCTCTGTATTTATGAATCTGTTTCTGTTTTTGTTTATTTGTCCATTTGTTTTATTTTTTAGATTTCACATATATGTGAAACCATATGGTATTTGTCTTTCTCTGTCTGACTTATTTTTCTTAGCATAACACCCTCTAGGTCCATCAATATTGTTGCGAATGGCAAGATTTCATTCTTTTTTATAACTGAGTAATATTCCATTATATGTATATATGTGTGTATATATATACATACCACATCTTCCTTATCCATTTGTCTATTGATGGAACTGAGGTTGCTTGCATATGTTGGCTATTATAAATAATGCTATAATAAACAGGGGTGCATATATCTTTTCAAATTATTGTTTTCATTTTCTTTGGGTAAATAGCCAATAGTGGAATTATTGGATCATATGGTATTTCTATTTTTAATTTTTTGAGGAACCTCCATACTGTTTTCCACAGTGGATGCACCAATTTACATTCTCACCAATAGTGCATGAGTGTTCCCCTTTTCTTTATCCATGTAGAGGCTTTTACCGTGTTCTTTTGTCCCTCTATTTCCTAAGAATGGGTAATTATATCTAGAGGCTTGATCAGATGCAGGTTTGTTATTTTGAGCATGACTTCCTTACAGGTGGTTTTGTACTTCTTCAAGAGATGCCTGCTGTCTGGTTGTCTCTTTTTGTTCAATAGCTATAATTGATGGCCATTTCCTAGACACATTATTTCTTTAGAAGGTGTAAAATGGTGCTCCCCTAATAGTTCCTTCTTACTTTATCTATTGACTATGCATGTGTGATTTTCTTTTTTAGTGTCTGATGTCATATTGTAGATATTCTGATGCATTTTATTTTATCTGCCATTGCTGATAAAGAAATATTTAAGTGATTCCTTATAACATCTGTATGGTGTTCCATTTTATAGCTCTTCAACTATTTACCATTGGCTATTTAGGTTGTTTTAAAGTTTTTACTGATACAAACAAAACTGCAGGGAACTTCTGTGTAATAATCTTGTATTGCACATAAGCCAGAGTTTCTCCCGAGGATGAATGTTTAGATCTTATGTTCAGTTCATTTTCAGTTTTACGAGGTGATGCCAAGTTTTTATGCACTTTTCCCAAATCCTTGTCAATACAAAATATTGTCAGGCTATTTTTGCTGTCTCCTTGTTATTTTATACTTTACTTCCAGAATAACTAATACATTTTATTTTTTATTGATCATTCAGATATTCTCCTCTACAAATTGCCTTTTAATATGCCTTGAACATTTTGGCTTTGATATGTTATCTTTTAGAAATCATAGTGATTTCTAGAGCTCCTCTGTGTAGCCAGAGTACATAATCTTTGACTGATTTGGGTGTTGCAGACATTTTCTTCCCCCCACCACCCCCTTTGTGTGTGTGTGTGTGCGTGTGTGTGTGTGTGTAAAGATATATTTTTTTCTTTTGCTGATGAAAGAAAATCTAACACAGTGTTTAAAACTGTGAAAATGATGGTATCAGACTATCCGAATTCACACCACAGCTCTAGAACTGCCTAGCTGTGAAACCCTAACCCAATTAACTTCAAGTCTCTGTACCTAAACATTTTCATACATAACATGGGAGCAAAAAAAGGATCTGCTGCTGTTCCTTCTGCTTAATTTTGCTGTGAACTTAAAACTGCTATTAAAAAAATGAAGTTTATTAAAAGGAGAAAACAAAAGTGTCTCCCTTGTAGGGATACTGTGAAGACCTAATGAGACATATGGGCCTTATAGACAGTGCCTTGCACATGTAAGTGCTCATTGAAAATTAACTGTTGTTGGGGTGCCTGGGTGGCTTAGCCGGTTAAGCATCTGACTCTTGATTTCGGCTCAGGTCATGCTCTCAGGGTTGTGAGATCGAGCCCCATGTCAGGCGTGGAGCCTGTTTAAGATTCTCTCTCTCCCTCTGCCCCTCTGCGCTGCTCTCCCTCTTTCTCTCTCGAAAAAAAAAAAAAAATTAAAAAAAAATTAGCTATTGTTATTTTTTTTCAACTATAAAGTTTATTATACTTAAATTTATTTTTTTCTTGCATGGTTTTGGATCACTTGGAACTTTTAAGGCATCTTTCTACTCTTTTTTTTTTTTTTTTTCCAGTTTTCTGCTTCTGGAAAGGAATGGTGATGTTTATTATCATTCTATAAACTAATAATAGAAGAAGAGCTTACCTTTATCGAGTCCTTTCTGTGTGACAGGCACAGTGCTGGACTCTGTATACTTTATATAGTTCATTGTTCATAATAACCCAGCATGATTAACACTCCATTCAGAGGTAAAGACATAGAAGCTTAGAAAGATTAAAATAAAACAGCCGGCAAATAAGAGCAGCAACATTTTAGACTACATCTTAACCATTTGTTACTTCCTACTGGGGAAGAGGGGGGAAGAGGAAGGACTAGACTTGCTGTCATATATTATAGCTGCAAGAACCTAGAACTGGGATGTGGAGAATTGGTTTGTTGTCCATTTTCTACTACTGGTAGAAACACCTCTGGGCTTTAGTGGGCTTGTCAACAGAATGAGAAGGCAAAATATGATCACTCAGACTCTTTCCAGCTCTAAGAGGCTGTGGTTCTTTCTTTCTTTCTTTTTTTTTTTTTTTTTCCTCAAGATTTATTTATTTATTTGACAGAGAGAGACACAGCAAGAGAGGGAACAAAAGCAGGGGGTGTAGGAGAGGGAAAAGCAGGCTTTTTGCTGAGCAGGGAGCCTGATGCAAGGCTCGATCCCAGGACCCTGGGATCATGACCTGAGCCGAAGGCAGACGCTTAACGACTGAGCCATAAGAGGTTGTGGTTCTTAATAAAAGTTGCACCTATATACAGATGACCTGTGCAGTGCTATTTAAAACTGTGACAACCTAAATATCCAACAACAGAGAATAAGCTAAGTAAATTGTGGTACAATTATTTAATGAAATAGATGCCACCATTTAATTGGTAAGTATGAAAACTATGTTTAAATGAAAGTATTCTTATGATATATTGTTAAATAAAAAAATAAAGAGAAAATATTCTATATCATGCTTACAACTGTAAAAATATGCATTCAAAAATACAAAGATGTACAATTGTTGTGTAATAAAGAATTTGGCTATCTTTGTCCTCAGTTTTTAGATTTTAGGTAACCTCTAAAATCTTGGAATTTCCTGAGTGATGAGGGGCTTTGTGAATCATGCCCACCTTGGATAACACGGGAGGTTATGCTAATGAGATGACTCAGGATGGAGGTCAGTCACCAGAAAGACTAACCATGTGATTAGAGGATTGGCCTTTGAGCAGGTAATATCGGTCTGGACCTCCAGGAAGGGGAGAAGGGGCTAGGGATTGAGTTCATTCACTTTGCCAATGATTCAATCAGCCATGCATATGTATAGAAACCCCAATGGAAACTTCAGAGAGCAAGGTTTGGGCAAATTTCTTAGCTGTGACGGTTTTTGGAAGGGTGATGCATCCTAATTTCTTGGGGAAGGGACGTGGAAGCTCCATGTTCAGGATTCTACCAGACCTCACCCTCTGGGGATCTTCATTTGGTTGGTCCTGATTTATATCCTTTATAATAAAACTGTAACCATAGGTATAGTGTTTTCTTGAGTCCTGTTAATCATTCTAGCAAGTTATCAAACCTGCAGGAGTCATGGTAACCCCCAAATTTGTAGCCAGTTTGTCAGAAGTGCAGGTGGCTTGGGGACTCCCAAATTTGTGACTCCATTCTGGGAACCTTCTGGGTTTAGATTGCTAAAAATGTTCTATATGTTTATTGGGATGGTGATAACATGGAAGTAAGCATAGGTTAAAAAAATCGACTAATGATATACTTAAGATGTATACACTTTTTAATGTAAGTTATACGTCCATTTAAAAGATTAAAGAAAAAGGTCAACATTGTATATGTTTCAAATGAACAAATTTGTTGCAGGATTGGGATAATTAGGATTTTTTATTAGTGTTTTCTAATGTGTGAATATAGGTAATATAAACTCAAATTTTGTTAATTCATAGTTGATGTAGTAAATCCACCTGGGCCTCAATCCAGTGTCACCTAATATTACAGAGTCACAAATGTCCAGGACAGTGGACATCACAAAGCTTAATGGTGGTACCGGAGGGAGACGGGGTGGGGGGGGGGGGGCGGGGAGGGTCAGAGTAGGAGGTTGTGCATCTTAGCTGGCCCTGCCATTTATTGGTTGTGTGATAGTAGGCAAGGGGCAATGAGAGTTTCTCAGCAAGTTGATAGGATGGAAATGACGTTTATAAACAAAAACACACAGTAAATTCCTGTGAGTGTAACCTTTAGAGTTATTGTTACTGGCAATTGTTACATCGAAATACCAGCTGGAAGAGACCACCTTTATATTTCTGAACTTCTAAACTTCCTGGCATTTCAGTTTTTATTCTTTGATTTTAAAACTGAAAGCCACAATAATAATAGGAACAGAAAGAGAAGAAGTCTCTTAAGAGCAGGAAATGTAAACTCAGGGCTAACCCCCATCCTCAGAAAATACCAGGGGCATTCTGGAGAAGGGAATCTTGAGCTGGACCTGTCCCTTGTGTACTCGTTTACAAATCAATTTAGCAGAATGCCCAGAGGGGAGGGGAGGGAAAAGCAAGACCTGAGATAGAAATGCAAAGATCCTTAAGCCTAAAATGAAGAAAAACATATTCATTTGGCTTTAAATAAGGCCATAGGCTGAGTTTGAAATTGAATTTTAGACTAGAGTTTGGGTAAGCATATCAATAGGTAGTCTATCATTCTTCACTTTTGTTTGTTTGGGGGGTTGGGTAATGTATTTAGAATATCCCACTTTAGAAATTAGATAAATATGTATTAAAATATCAGGTAGATTTTACCATTTAATTTAGTTAATTCCATGCTGCATGAGTTAAGTGAAATGTATCTAAGCTCTTATGGATCTCATTTCTTTGTGTTACGTTTTTAATTCAATGCCTTTACTTTCTTTTGAAGGCTTTCCATTTCATTCATATTTTTATGTTGTTTATATTACCGGATCATTATTTTCTAAACTGTATGCATTGAACAAGGATGCTAAATTTAAAGACAAAGAAAACAAAAGTTTTGGTTATATTATTTTAGAAATTATTTATTCAAATCAGATATTTTTATTGCAGGTCATCTCAGAGAATTTAACATTTTATTGTGTACTGTGAATGCCCAAGCTGTAGTATCGAGGTTTCTTGCAGTTTATTTGACCCAAGAACCGCTTTTTCTTACCTCCACACATTGGCATCTCTTGAGACTGATTTTGTGGAAAAATTCCTAATGATAATATGCATACATACAATAAGGTATTGTATGTACCTATTGTGGGAAAAACCAACACATATGACTTTCTTTTTAAACAAAATATTTGATTATAATGGCAAATAATGGTATGTTTAGACAATGATCAAAGTGGCTGTGTGTGTGTCCCCTTGGTTGGTAATTAATAGATGCATACCATGTGGTATCATTTAATTAACTATGTAACAATAGAACTGGTTATTATTTAGATTTTGCCCCTTCATGATTCTTTGTTGTAAATGGTTTTACTTATAGATGCATATATTAGAGAGGTGAATATGATTCATGCTCATTAATAAAGGCATTAAACTTATCATTTCGTTGTACTGGATTTCTAAAATGATAAAGATAATTACTTTTTTGGTGTAACTATAGTTTGTGAAATCCATCTTTGAAATATAATTCAGTTAAGTGGGTTTTTTTTTAAGTATACTGGGAAATAAAATTGTCTCCGAAGAATACACTACTTTGCATTTTGAAATTTGATTTTATACTCACAGTGATCAGAACATCATTCAATTCAAATAAAAGAATTAAATCTAGAGAATATGCCACATTTGCATCAAGTGTCTAGTTCCAAAACACCTCCTACACAAATTTGGATTGAATGTGGTCACTGCTTTCCCAGTGTTCCTGAAAGACCAAAATAATATGCTGCTCACTGATATATGATAAAAATTCAGCGCTATTCATTTTCAGAGAGCATCTTTAATATAGATGTATAATTTATTCTTATTTTATAGTGTCATTATAAGAGGACTTCAGTATTCCTAAATGGATTATAGACATAATTCACCTTATCCCTAAATAGAAATAGGCCCCATTTATGCACCGAACAGATGCAGTAACATATGATGAGGCAGCTACCTCTAAGTCCGTGACCTCTTTCTGCTTTTAATTTTTCTTTAGCTGTTGGCTAAAAGGCAGATTATCTCCGAGTGTTCTCTATGATTGTTGTCAGAGAAGCATTGTGATGGCACGTTAAACAAGTATAAAAGTGATCCTAGGAAACAGAATGAAGGCTATTGAAGTAGCCCAGATTCACACATTTGTGTGGCTCTTGGCTTTCTCAAGCTCTGTGCATTTTTCATTTGGGCTTCTAAAGAAACGGAGGTGATTCCCTTTATATGAGCTTCAAGAAAGGGTAAAACTATAGTGACAGAAAGCACACCAGTGATTTCAGAGGTAGGGGGTGGGAGTCAGGTGTTGAGAGGGGCAGGAGAAAACTTTCCCAGGAAATGGAAGTGTTTTGTGTAATAATACTACTGTATGTATTTGCCAAATCTCATCAAATTCTACACCTATCATTGCTAAATTTTATTATGTGTAAATTGTACCTAAATAAAACTGCTTAAAAAGAAAGTATGATACGATAAAAAAAAGTATGATAAAATTCACTAGTAAGGAGAAAGGGGATCCTCGAATTTATTAATACCTGGAAATGACCAGAAAAATCATGGGATAGCTGAGTTTCCTCCAGAATCTGGGAAAGGATTAACATCAGATAAAAAAATGTAAAGTGATGATGGAAGATAAAAATGATTACACCCATGAGTTCTTCTTGATCATTGTAACTGTTTAATATATAAAACACCTAGCCTAGTGCTTAGCACATAGAAGACAATAAATGCTGAATGCTATTATTTTTATTGTACATTAGGAGTGCCTAGACAGCCTAATAGGAATTATGACTAAATAGACAGAAGCTTCCTCCTACCTACTATGAAGACAGCCTATGAATGAACTGGTTCTGGTAACCTGAAATACACAAAAGGAGGTGGAATTTATCAATGACTTGTTTAGGATAATTAATAAACTATAATGTATCAAAGAAGCTGAATATTAAAGTTTTCACAGACACATTCTTAGCTTTTTTTGTGTGTGTCAAATTATTTCTGAGCTATCTAAACCCATTGTGAGGACTCTCAGAAGAACTTTGTATCTGATGAGCGTTAAGAGTTCTGAAGTTTGCAGGCATTCAACAGAAGTCATAGCCATATGTGTAACATTTGATTTATTTTGAAATGTTTCTTGGCCATGTGAGAAATTAGTAGTGTGCCAACAATGATTATAGGAGGTTGAGGCTCAAGTTAACTCTGATCTTCACATGTGCTGTAATAGAGAAAATATAATAGCCAACATTTATTGACTTCTTAATGTGCTTAGCACTGACTGTGCTAGGTAAATTTCACAAATTACCACTTTTGAACATCATCACCACCTTAGGAGACACAGATAAGCAAAGAGGTTGCACCAGTATTAAGAAGCAGATCAAAATTTTTATCTGACTCCAACAGTTGAGAACCCCTGATGTGGATGGTAGGACAAAGCTGGTGAGTTTTATCAGAGCCGGATTGCTGACATTATGTCTTTGGTGTCCCTTCACCTATCCTGGGAATATGGGATGGAGAGAGATAACTGGTCTGGTTAACAGACTCTCTGAACCTCAAATAATAAGTCCATAGGATAGCAGTCTATAGTAAATGGTCAATAAATGATTTTTGAATGAATAGATTTTTGATTGCATTTGAATTCTTAGAAAGCAGGATTTGTATACTATATTCTTAACATAGAAAAGATACCAAACGTAGCCTAAGGTTAATGTTGGATTATGGTGCATAATTTATTTTCAGAACTGCTCATCTGACCAAGTCTATTTACAAGTCCATTTTGGAGCAATGGCATAGACACACTTCTGTGTAAGATTGCTGGCATTTGCAATAACTTGAGTTTTGATAAACCTTTAATTATATTTTAGGATTATCAAATTGAGACAATTGTCGATCGTAAATGAGAGAAAAACAGTTAGTATGCAAACTCTAATGGGTACATTTATCATTTCCTTATCATACTGAGCTTCGAGCTTATTGTCTATTTTCCAAGAAAGTAGAAAGGCTATTTCTTAGAATAAAAATGTTTTTTATAATGTGAGCAGTAGATTCAAGCTGTACAGATCGGCTCTTTAATGAAATAGGCAACATTCCAATGGAACTGACAAGCTTTATTTCTATTTGTTGTATTTTCTTTCTCATTACAGATGGACCCGATTCAGAAAGCTGTAATAAATCATACATTCGGGGTTCCTCTTCCTCATCGAAGAAAGCAAATCATATCATGCAACATTTGCCAGTTGAGATTTAATTCCGATGTAAGTTTACCATTTAGTATTCACTGAAAAAAATGTATTATGCTGTTCTAATCTTGCAGAAGAGATTTCTTAAACATTTTTCTCCAATAACTGAGCATGTCAAAATTCAAAGATAACATTTTAACTTCTCATGTCTTTTAAAGTTGGAGTTTATTTTATTATTTTTGGTTGTTTACTATGGAAACATCATACATTAACAATATTTTATACTTGCAGTTTAATGGTATTTTTTTTAGTCTCTCGGGAATACTAAATTTAGGTAATACACTTTCCCTTTGGAGTATAGTCAAATTTAGGACCAACAAGACTTTTAATAAATTATACCTCTGATATAAGATAGGTCCCGACTTATATTTCAAGGCCAACATTTTGCTTTGTAATTTTTTTTATCTGCTTTGGTGGTCCCCAATTCCAGACCAGCCCTTGTGTCCTTAATGATATTTGTGTTAGAGTTCTCAAGTTATTACCCAAGAAGTATTAGCATTTTAATAGGGAGTCTGAAAGACCTCAAAGCACTCAACCCCCTGATGAATAAAACTTAAGTGGAGAACATGACAGAAAGGAGACATTTGTGGACCTGACCAGTGCTTTGCAAATTATCCACAGAGTTATTCATATCTTCCATACCTTTTCTAAGGATCAGAAAGTCTCTGGATTCATCACAGTGAAGCTCATTTTGGCTTATGGCCAATGTGAAAAACACTGCCTGCCTTCCCCAACCTCCTCTGGTGTGGAGTTGTCCTGAGAGGTACAGAAAAAAGAAGGAGTGTTGGTTTGGAAGGTCTAGGAATTGAATACCTGTTGGTACTCTAGGTAAACAGAGGACCCCATCCTGTCAAAGTGACTCCTCCTCCGAGGTGCCATTATCTTGCCCTACGTGGATGTGCAGTGTGGAGATGACCAAAATGATCTGGATTCTGGAGAATGTTAGGCCTTCCAATATTTAATCTTTCTAGGCAAGTAAATCTTTTAGGTGCTCTGGTAATGAGAAGATCATGTGAGATAATCATGCACAGAAAACAGATGTGACAGAAATAAAGTGTCTTTTTCTTCTGTGAGAACATCTCATGTTGTATAAGGATTGCTACTGTCTTATGAACTCATACCTACTAGTACAGTCATCAGTTTTATAACATTTCTTCTGTTGGCTTAAAAAAAAGTAGGTTGCCTGCATAGCACCTAAATGGTATTTGTTGATATAAAAAAAAAAAGAATACACTAAACATATGGCATTTTACTTAAAGAGAGGTTTTTGGTTTTTTGTTTTGTTTTTGTTTTTGGTTTTTAAACACCAAGTGCTTTGATTTGATTTGAATTTTAAGAAATTTGCCACAGTTTAATTTATTAACAAAAAATCTTTTCAACTGATAAATGTCATATGATAATCTCTTTCAGTAAAAAAAAGAAGAGTCCTCTTGACCTGTACATTAGAGTTCTGAATTCAATAGTTTCAATTTTGATCATTTCTAAACATTTATTGAACAATCATATATTCTGTAATTGCTGTGTTAAGTGGCTCTTTCTTGCTTTCTTTCCTTTTTAAATCGTATTGATATTTCACTTTGGAACTGATCAGATAATGATGCAAAAGTCTCCCAGGAGCCATGCAGTC
Source organism: Phoca vitulina (assembly GCF_004348235.1). NCBI lineage: Eukaryota > Metazoa > Chordata > Mammalia > Carnivora > Phocidae > Phoca > Phoca vitulina. Next base: position 31,702,818 of record NW_022589713.1, on the reverse strand, counting down.
AGCTTCTTACATCTAATGGGGGCTATTTCAATATCTCCTCCTGCCAACAATTCAGTGTCAATATTTTCCTCTGTGTTAAGTAAACTTCTTCTAAACTGGGAATCAGAAAGAGACTTCAAGCTCATTGCACCCAATCTCCCACTAAATTTAAGAAAACCATCTGCCACATCTAGGCTAGGTCCTTGGTTGGTGATCTTCAGCTATGGATCACTCACCACTTCAAGAAAATTGTTCCTTTTTTTTTTTTTTTTTGAGTGTTTCTAATCCTGTTGATGGATATCAAAGTCATGTTTAAAGTCTTTAGAATTATTACCCGCTATGCATTAACATTAACATAAAGAACATTTACGTCTTTTATAAAATGTAATCTTGTTTTATTTCCTTGATAAGAGAGAATAGCAATTTATTTTGCCTAATGAAGTTTCAAGTTGATATAGAAATCAATATGTATTTACCGGGGACAGTTGCTTCTCATTCTCACAATTTTGCTTTCAGGTGTGTCGGGCATGTGGTACATGGAAAGTGGCCAAGGTATTTGGAAAATGTAGACTAATTCGTCTGGGTCATAATTACACAATTGCAGACTTGACCATTCAATAGATGGTTACTGTATTAATCTTCGATTGCTGCTGTAATAAATCATGGCAAATTTAGTGGTTTAAAACAACATAAATGTATTATGGTCTGGAGGTGAGAAGTCAGAAATGGGTCTCCCTGGGCTAAAATCACGTTGTTGGCAGGGTTATGTTCCTTCTGGAGGCTCCAGCAGAGAATTCAGTTTCTTGCCTTTCTTGTCCACCTTCTAGAGGCAACTCTTTTGCTCATGACTCCTTTCCATCTTTAAAGCAAGCAGTGGTCAGTTGAATCCGTCTCACATTGAATGACTATGACCCTCACTTTTCTGCCTCCCTCTTCCACATTTAAGGACCCTTATGATTACAATGAATTCTTCTGGATGATCCAGAATAATTTCTCTACTTTAAAATCTGCTGATTAGCAACCTAATTCCGTCTGCTAACTTAATCCCCCTTTGTCATATAATGTAACACATTCATAGTTTCCAGGAATTAGGTCTTAAATATCATTATTCTGCCTGGCACAGATACTCATTTGGATGTTTGGCTTAGATTTGAACTGAATTTTATGACCACTTGAATTTATCAGATAATTACCCAGTATAGCTTCATTGCTCTATATAAACTGGACACTTGTGAATTCATTGCTTTTTTATCTTGAACCTTAAATGTAAATTCACTATGCAATGCTAACTTTTAAAATTGCAGTTTAAAAAAAATGGGAAAACTCAATGTTATTAAATTTATAAATGACATAGCAACATTTTACCTATGATTTACAAACAAAATATGATTATTATAAAGTTGAAGTACAGGAGCAGAAACTCCTTTAGAGACTTAAAAAATGTCTTGTAGCATTATTATGTCAATAAGGGGAACTAATATTCTGGAAATATGAGATTTGTTTACTATTGACTGGTCATGTCCACAAATATTACTTTTATAAAATATTTAATAGTGAGTGCCAAGATCAATTGGATTTATCATCCATTCACCCACATATAAGAAAATAATCTACATTAAGAGAAAATACAAATATTTTCTAGATAGGTACGTATAGATATATCTCATATTTGACCATTTTAAACCCAAGAAAAGGCTTTTTAATCCCAATAAAACTACATCTGCTCCTTCCAGGTATATCTGGAATTTATCTTCCTGTTTCCATTCTTAAACCTAGAATTATTTTGGAAAAGTAACCCTATAATTCACTTGTATGCTTGGTTGCATCCTCAATCACATAGGAAAGTATTTTTGCCTTATGAACCTTTTTATATTTCAAAGCTTCTTCCCCTTCCAATGAAAATAATAGCTTGTAGTTCTTTTCATCTTTGCATCATGAAAATTCAATTTCCTTTCCCTCTATGCTTTTATTTATTTTTTAACCCTTCATTTTATAATCTGTGTGGTTTGGTGTTATGTAATACCTGTTTCCTGTACAGTACATTTTCTATTTTTGGCCCCACAGAAATCTTTTTTAATGGCATATTATACTATATGCACTTTAAATGAGATTGCTTTCTCCTAGTATAGGTTTTTTCTTTGAAAAAAAAAAACAAAACTTTTCTCAACATTTACATGAAACACATGTAAGGGTTATGCAAAAAGTTCCCAAATAAAGACCAAAAGGTTATAATTTGTCCAGTTATTTTATCAGCATCTTAAAACAAGCATATATTACCATTGGCCTGAGCAAGTTATTAAGTGTACCTTTGAAAGACAATTTATAGCAGGACCAGCATGGATGTAAGGTTATTAAGTGAAGTATCAAATGATTACTTGATGACTATTTATAGAGTGGAAAGTAAGATCTCAGGCCCCAAACCAAAGAATCATTAAGCTGTAGCATCTAAGAGTCACTCTGGTTAGCCTAACAATAGTATTTCATAATATGTTAGAGACAGAAGAAAATTTTTGCTAATTTCCCATGTAGAAACTGAGGAGCAGAAAATATAGGAGACATGCAAGGCCACCTGGCCAGTTACGGGCCACTAGCCACACAGGGTCAGTGTCCAGTCTTGTCATTGTTCCTGCCCCATCTGGTCCAGGCAGAGTAGCAAGTCCATCCAAAGGCTCCAGCCAATCCTACAGTAATGGTGTGGCTGGAGATCTGTGTGCCTGGGGGCTCCTTTCCTTGCAGAACTAACTGGGTGTGTCGGCTGCTGTGGAAAGTCATCTAGAGCCTGGGCCAGACCTTGCCCACCAGTGCTTGCGAGTGCTTTCAAGTGGCATCACCCATATTCAGTCACACGATTTAATCATAAACCTGGTGAAAATTTAAGTACAAATGCAAATCACTGTGTGATAATATAGTAGCAACATGTCTTTATGACTCAGGACTATCCAGCATCATTACTTCAAGGTGCTGTTTTGTAAAGCAGAGGGGAAAAGCACCTCATTAGAAGGTTGTGTTGCTTGGAACCCTAAGACCCCTCCAAAGGGGATCCTTGGGATTATCACCGATACAATTGATACATTTTTCAATGGCATTATAAAATAGAAATCATTATTGTTTTTCTACATTTTAGAACCCGGGAATGTAGTAAAATTAAGCAATATGTCTGAATTTAATTTATATCTGTGTGGTAACTTCTGTAACCGAATGAGACCTTGTAGTGATGAAGTTGCTAAAAGAAACATTTTTTCCTACCGAATTACCAAATTAGATAATTAAACTTTCATAATATCACCATTTAAGGCACATCTTTAAAATATCTAAATCTATATTCTTTGTGGGGGTCGGTATTTAAAGGAAATACTGCTTGGAGGAAGAGAAAAAGAATTAATGGTGGTTGTACTGGAGTTGAAGAACTGTTCTTATTTCTTTCTACTTTTATTCTCCAAATGTCCTTTTTGAGCACACTTAAATATTATAAAATAAAAAGGAATTGTTGCATCTACTATCCTACTATGGCTTTAAAAAAAAACCACATATTTTGTCCTAAATTATAAATTCCAATTTGAAGGCCTCAGTTGTAGTTTTCTAAATATTTCTTGCCTATTTCTGGTAGTGTCTCCTACCTCAAAACATACCCAGGAGAGTTCATAGATATCATTGCCTCATTCAGATTTCAGCATTTTATTGCATATCCTAGGATAAGGGTTAATAAAAATCTATGCATGGGGATGTGCATCTAATCCCAAACGCGAAAACAGCATCCAGGGAAGCTAAGTGTGATGGTAGGAAAATCATTGGATCAGGATTTAGACAACCTCTTGCTTAGATCTGCCACTTTTTTAATTGGCCGTGTGTCCTGGGGCTCTTTGTTGAATTTACAGGTTCCATAATCACCTTATTTAAAATGAATAGCCAGGGGTACCTGGGGGGCTCAGATGGTTGAGCACCTGCCTTCAGCTCAGGTCCTGATCTCTGGGTCCTGGGATCAAGCCCCATGTCCCCATGTCGGGTACCCTGCTCAATGGAGAGTTTGCTTCTCCCTCTCCCTCTGCCTCTTCCTCCCAGCTTGTGTTCACTCTCTTTCTCTCTCTCTCAAATGAATAAATACAATCTTTAAAAAATAAAAAATAAATAAAATGAATAGCCATTCCTTATGCCATGTTGTAAAGATTATAAAACAGAACATGTAAACAATTGGATTATAAACTGTATAGCAAATGAAATGGAAAGGTCATTTTTATGTTACGGGATAAATAATGTGGTTATCATTGTTTTATTTTCGAAATTGAAGTTGGAAAATATCTATCTTTAAGAAAAGTACTTAAAGGGATCTACCCTGTGGCAAGTGACTGTGTTTAGTGTATTTCTGTGTTGATTTGAGGTTCTCACTCCTCATAAATCTTTACCTTTTTAAAAACCGCAGGGTCAACTTGTCCCTGGCAAAGCTGCATTTATTAGAAACTCTCAACTTCTTTCAGTCTGTTGCTGCTGCTGGTAAGTCCCAAAGGATTTTCTGAGGGACCCAGTTAAAAATTAAATTTCAGGCAGCTTTGAAACATCCCTGTCATAAGAGAGTGTCTCTCGTGCGTCTTCAGGACTCACAGAGCTATTTAGAGCTTCGGGCTGCACACTGTGGCCTTCCCACTGGGTGCTTTTTCTTCTTCAAAAGTACTTCTATGACAGCACCATTCAGCTTGTGTGTGAAGAGACATGTCTGGGGCCTGATGAGGTTTAGTTGCACTGTCATGTCACCCTTGTGTGAGGAGCTAGCTCTGGGGCATGTGGTGATGAACTGTAGGTTTGGCTGCTTTTGAAACAAGTGCCTGGGACGACCCTTTTGAAGGGCTTATGCTCTGAGTGTGCATTTGAGCCCCATTTCATCACTCAGCCTCACTACTGTCTACTTCCTGAATAGAGCCTAGAGCTCTGTCAGGAATTCTCAGAAAACAAAACTTGGAACAGAAGGACTAGGCAGGAAATATTGGGTCTGGCTGTTAGAGATTTCAGGAGAAAATGAGCCAGTCAAGAGCACAGGAACCTATTTAAGCGTCGTGCTTCTTTGGCAGGCTTTTAAAAATAAAACTTCAACACTGGGATATTTCGGGACTCTCTGATTCAGGCTTTGATATTCCAGAGTTTCATCTGTGGATGGAATGAAGGGTAAGGGACTGAGAAAAGAGAACTCTTTATAAAAGAATCTATATTTCTCTGGGCTTTTTTTTCTCTATAAACAAAGAGAAACAAAATAATAAAATTCACTCTTCTATCAGATTCTCCTAGACATGGAAAATTTGACCATTTTCTCTAGAAAGAGAAGTTGATTTAACATGTAAATGAGTAGATGTGTTACATAACTTCTGGTAGTCAAAGTGATATTTGTATTTTTATGAACTACTGTGAGCACCTCAGAGAACTGTTGTGTATTAGGACTTAGAGATGTCTAAGAAGTCATTCTGTCCATTTTAGAGAGTGTAGAGTTGGAAAAAACAAAGGTCAGAATATCAGTTGACTTGTCCAAGGTGTCTGAGCTGTTGAAACCGCTGGTAGGGCTGGAAACAGGGCTCTTAAGTCCCAGCACAGTGCTTTTATTTGCCATATCAGGTGAAATGCCCTAAGAGAAATTTATTTTGAGGTTTGCATTGGCATCAGCTGACCGTTCTCAGCTAAGACAATTGGTCACTTAAGTTCTACACACAATACAGAAGTTAATCAAGGTGGATACTCGCATTGCTAAGTTGCTAGAAGTACAGCTTGCTGGAGTGTAGAAGCTGAGATCACAACCTGAGCCAAAATCAAGAGTCGTATGCTTAACTGACTGCACCACCCAGGTGCCCCTCCCTTGCCTTTTTTGTTATATGTCATTATAGTTCATTTAACATTTAATAAACCATCGGTTTTGCCATGGCCCTGGAAACTAGGACAGTAGAGGCATTTGTTCCTGGGCAGAGGAGCAAAGGAATTTAAGTAAAAGGTAATTCCTATTAGCATCTATTCTTTTGTCACTTTGGATTTTGTGGCCCTTTGTATCCTGGCTTTCTGAGCTGTTGCTCTGTGTTGTCTCTTTTGCTGAGTCCTATTATCTGTATTAATTAACTAGAGTCATTGTACCTTTTTCAAGGGTTCACATGACCGGAAGATTATAGATGAAATGAACATACCCATTCATTTTACCTCCTCCACACTACAAGTTTCTTGTGCTGACTAGTTTAAGAGTGGCTATTTGGTTTTATTGCCAGCTTAAGGAGATTGAAATGGTACCAGGCATGCTATAAATTGCACACTGCATTGGGATTATGGTGCTAGAATTTCTTAGATGACATTAGAACCAGAACTTGAGAAAATGGATGTATTCCTTCAGACTCCCTAGATCTCTGTGTAATCTAACTACTGTTTTAGAACACTGTAGGACACCCAACATTCTGGCCCAGATTCACCTTTTTCAAGCCTGCCAAACCTCATTTTAAATGCAAAACACTGCCTCTGGGATCGGTTGTCTCAGTCCAAATCTATGTTTTGATGTTAATTGAATGTGATAGTGGTAAAGGTTGCAGTCATTCGGGGAGTTTACTCCTTGTGAGGCCGGAGCTGAGGAAGGCAAATGGAGGCATGGTGTGCTATGAAAGTTTAATTTTCTGCGTCTGTGTGTGATTTTCAGTAATACTTTGAGAAGCAGAGAGATAACTTTTAAGAATTGCACAGGTAACATTGAATGTATGTGGTTTACTTTCTGTGGACCTAAACGAGCCTTTAAATTCCTTACATAGGAAATCTGTGGAGATCGAGGTATGGCAAATTTATTCTTATCAGGTTTATCGGGGTATCAGATCCGGCTGTACAATTTACACTTTCTCTTAGATGCCTTTATAAATAAGGTTTCAGAAGGTAGTCTCTTAACAGGTTTTTTATCCATTTCCCAAGCAGAGCTTATTTTCTCTGCATCAGCGCACTTGTCATGATAATCAACTTTTTTGTCCCAACCATCAATCATTCGTGATTACAGCTGGGTAGAAGTTCTGTTCTGTTGATCAGCTCATCAGTGCACATGATATTACACCTGGAGGCCAGTACAAATCATCCCTCAATGGGGAAACCGTTTCCCTTCAAGGCTTTTGTCGATGGTTTTATCATTTACATTTGGGTCTCATTGAGTTGTCATGTCTATCTTTAACTCTGCTCTCTTATATGAAATATTCTCCTGAAATAGCTCTCAAGGTTTGGTTGATAATTTGTACCATATTGTTATTATTATCGTGCTTTTGCCTTCTTAATTCAAAAGGGTAGCTTATGATCTATTGTTTCCTTATTTTCATATCAACTTTTTCTCATTCTTAATGCAGTTATTGTAGAAATTAAAATCATATGAATTATAATTCAATGAATATTCAGTACTTCTGTAAAAAAACAGTTTAGTATATGTTTTAGTAGAATGTTTGCAAGTCTAATTTTGTTGATTTTTAATGATTTCCTCAGGTTTTTTTGTTTTATGTTTTGGCTTGTGCTAGGGAATATTTATCTTTAATTTTTATCTTATTTTAAGTAACGCTAAGTAGCTATCTTCATGTTTTAAAAAGACATTGAGAAGTAAATGTTTTAAGATCAATTGTCCAAAGTCAGCATTATTCTTAGCTGTGTCTGTAATATATGTTATAAGCAGTAAAATTATTTCTTATCTCTCTAAGCCAACTCATATTTCTTAAAACAGGAGCATTTTCAGAGCAGTACTAGGGCAATGATAAAACATTATCATGATGAAATATTTATTGATTTCATAAAGTATTTAAAATAAATATATGATTAAATAAACATTTAATATGTCCTTTGTGTATGCCACAAAGATACTTTCTCTCTTTGTTGCATTTTGTTGTATTTTATTACTTTATAAAATCCAGAACAGTAATTTAGAGAAGAATAAAAGATATTTTAACATTTAGAGTGCAAAGCATAAAGAAAACTGAATGTAATATGAAATTACAAAATAATGTGGATTTGATTGGGATTCCTGCCTTTCAGTTAAAAAGGATTAATAAGAAAAGCCTGAAATTTCTTCTATGGCTGGACTTCCTATGATGATGATTTATTTCTATTTTTGAGTGAAAGAGGACAACAAGGAGAGACTGCTGTTTTCATTTGATACCAACATTTAGACATTATTAGTTCTTACTTTAATCCATGAAACAAAACAAGGGCAAACAGCATCAATTAACAAGAAAGTGATCCATGTAGAAACATAAACCGCACAACACTAAATGGGATTTGGTTTTGAAAGGCTGAGCTAGACAGTTCAAACTGGTTCACTGATAGATCTGTGGTCTTGACTCTCTTACCAGGATAGGAGCTGATCACTTTGGGCAAGAGATGCTTTGTCATTATGCAGGTTTGACAATTAACAAGAATATTTGCACCCACTCTTGTGGTTCCTCATTAGCAGTCAGCAGACTGGATCTTGTAATGAAGAGTAGGTCAAAATAGTTCATCTCTTCTTAGCCCAGAGACACTAGACAAATAGTTTGCCACAAGGAACTTGTCCTCTTAGCCTGCCATATGATTTTTATACTTTTAAACAGTAGCCACAGTGTATAACCTAATGACGAACTTTGAACATGAGCCCCACATAAGTGGCCATGTTTATATATTCGTAAAACAGATTGGCTGAAAAATTTATTACAGTTTATTGGAGACTGATATGAAGTGACAGACCTTTATTTTGAATAACTCAAGGAGAGGTTTCTTTCCTTTTTTCCCAATGTTTCCCCTGTGGAGATGTTTAGTTACATTGTAGTTCTTTAGCACATTCCATGTTGGCAGAAAATTTAATGCAGATTTTGGAAAGTGAGACATTTGTGGTGGGATCCAATTACGAAAATTCTACCGTGTCATCTCCTCTAATTGGAAACACACTGTCAATCTTTACATTAAAAAAAAAAAAAAATGCTGAGAATTAAAACCTCAGTGGAAAACAGAGATTCCACCAAAGGTATTTCCACCAAAGGTACAAAAACCAAGGGGAGTGGCGTTTTTTGTTGTTTTTAAACAAACTCTTAGGCTACTGAAGAGTCTTGAAAGAGTAGATGCTAACATAGTTCTATCGCATGAAGAGATGAATTCTAGTTTATGGAAGAATGACTTCAGTATCTGGAGGTTGAGGAGGGGAATAAGTTAACTCTATAGATTTCAAGATGGCATCCATATTTATTTCTTCAGCTGAAATCTCTTCCTCAACTTCGTATTTGAGTATCAATGGCTTACTTAGTATCATCACTTGGTTAGCAAATAGATACCTCAAATCTAAAATCTTCAAACTATAGGCCATGGCTCATTCCCTAAACCTGCCTCATAAACAGCATTTCTCTGATAATGGCAGCTCCATGTTTCTGATTCATCTGGTAAAAATATTGGAATTATCTTTTCTTACTATCTCACACCCTATGTTTAATACTACACAAATTATGTTAGTTCTACCTCCAAAATATATCTAGAATCTGATCATTCTCCACCACGTTCACACTACCTCACTGGTCCAAGCCACCATCCATCATCTCTTATTTAAATTATTATAAACATCCTCTTAACTATTCTTGCTGCTTCTACTCCTTTTACTCAACATTTTAAAAATGTAAGTTCAGACCAGATGGCTTTTCTGTTTAAAACCCTCCAATGTGGTACGTTTCACTTAGATTAGAAGGCAGAATCCTTAGAATGGCTATACAGCCCTATGAAATGTGGCCTTCAGGGGCCTTTGTGACCTCATCTCCTCCCATCACCCCCTCACTTGCCCCTCTGCGGCCACAGTGGCCTCTTTTGCAGAGCCAGGACTAGGGTAAGGCAAGTGAGGCACTCAGGTGCAAAATGTAAGGGTTGCTAAAAAACTGACCAATCAGAACAAATATTAAATGCAATAGTAAAAAGTTAAAAATGGCGAACTGTGGCCCATTGGCTGGTCACCTGCTTTTGTAGATAAAGTTTTACTGGAAAAAGGCAAATGAGGCAGGGATATATAAGCACAGGGTCAGATTTAAAAGTTTGATATTTTGTCTACCATGGATTTTTTTGCACTGATTTTAATTTTTTTTTAAATATTGCATGAAAATATTATTCATTTCAATCATGGAGTTTTTTTAGTATCCCCTTAAATTTTTCTCCTGAGGCAAGTACTTCACTTACCTCAACCTAGTTCCAACCCTGCCCTTACTATATCTTGAATACACCAGGCTCATTCCTACCTCTAGGTCTTTGCATGGACTCTCTCTCTGCCTGGAATTCTCTTTCCTCAGATTTCTACATTTTTTTTTTCAAACTTTATTCAAATTTTACCACCTCATGATGCAACCACTGTGTTTAGGATTTCAACCCCTGTCATTCCTACTCTCCTTACCTGATGGTTTTTCCCCTAAGAACTAATTACATCCTAATATACTTCATTGTTTACTTATTTATTATGTTTATTGTCCACTGCCAATTTGAATGTAAGCTCTATTGGGGCAAAGATCGTTTGCGTGTTGGTCCACTGTTTTATCAAGTAATTAGAGCAGTGCTTGATATATAGTGCTTAATAAATATTTATTGAGTGTGTAAGTTAATGGCTAAATGAATATCATGGTGCTTACCTGGGATATGTATGTGTGTGTGTGTGTATATGTGTGTGTATATATATGTATATATCTTGAAGCTTCACTTCACCCAAGGTTTATAACATGTAAGACTTCCCCCAATTTGTCTTCCTCTTCTTTCATACTCAAACCGGAAAAGCCCACACCCCATGATAAGGAATGGAGACATTCTTAGGAGAGATGGAAGAAACTCCCTTTGCCCTAGTTCACCCTTAGTGAACGAATATGGTTTTCCTCCTGTGAGCTTGCTTCATACCCTGACTTCAAAGTATTTGGTCTGTCAGTGTACATTAGATGGTTTTTCTTGGTATCGTAATACCAAACACATTGGTAGGCTCTTCCATCATGTACTGCATCAACAAATAAGATGAATACCCAATGATGTAAATATCCAAATGTCCATTAGGGCAATAGTAAATGGAAAAGAAAGGCACTGCATTTCCAGATGAGTTGTCAGTGTTTTATCCCCAGGAAGATTTAGGATGATCAAGGGCTCTGGCTGCATCTAATCTTAGAGAACATAAGGAGGTATTAAACTTGAATAGATCCAGTGCCAGCTCCCTGTGTGATTATGGTGAATTCGTGGTGTTTTCCTAATCCCAACTGAAGCCCCACCTTCTCTACCACAGACTCATGTTTATCAGTCATATAGACAGCTGTGTGTCTGAGAAAACTAAGGGGTGACAAGCAATGGTGTGTGGTCAGGAAAAAGCAAGATCACAAATAGGCATGATGAGTAGCACCATTTCATTTTGTTTCCTCTGTGCATGTTGGCTCATGTGGAACAGTAAGCATACGTCGAGGTGACTAGTTAGAGGTACATCATGGGTTAAGAGAGTTTCCAGTCTAATATTCAAAGTCAAATCACTTAGACTCACTTAGACTACCAACTTTTCTCCGCTGTATACAAAGCCAAGCTGAAAGAATAACAATAAAAACCCAAAGTGGATGTATCTTCCCTTTTCTAATTCCTTACCTATTAGAGCAATTTCCCTTTATTCTTATTCTAATAATTCTTTGAATTGATTTGCAGTTACACAATAATCATTCTCCATGCCTAACAAAACAGGAACAGATCGAGACATACATTTTTCAGTTGCATTAACTCTGACGGTTGCCATAGATGAGATCTTCATAGATATGGCACAAGCCCAGGTTCCTCTGATAATTCAGTAGAATACTAAGAAACTTCCTAATAACCAGGAGTGAATATTTTCTAAGATTTTGTTCAACTGAAAAGATGAGGATCGAAGCTGTGGAATGATTCGGTGAACTCTTAGGTATTAGGTGTTCTAGAGGGGCACTGTTCACTGGCAGTTAAGTGAACAACAACAACAACAAAAGACTATCAACTTTATTTGATAATTCATACCTACAGTAACAGGATTCTTCAGAGGCAGAGGCAGTGATGGGTGCTGACCTTCCTCCTTTCTTGACATGGCAAAAAACTCTAGGCGAATTGTTAACATCCCCACTGCCTTGTTCTTTAGATGACTTAGCCTAAAATCAAGGAGTCCTAGATACTAAGAAGACATTATCTGAAAGTTAGTCTACACATGTGTCTTCTGATCTCAATTTTATTTATGTAGAAAAGAGAGTTGAGGCAGATCAAAACACCTGGACCCTCCACATGGGGCTCTAATTCCCCCTATAGAGGCAGTTGCTCAAAAGAAAACAAATAAACATAAACGGCAGCTAAATCTTTCTCTTTCTATAATACTAGAAGGCACAGGGGTGTCTTTCATGAACTATTGCTTCAAAAACCATCCATCACTGCAACAGTTTTCCCATAGATTAAGGACTAGATTTGCATTCTAAATTAGTTCTTCCAACAGCTGCTGTAAGATAACTTGGCTGTAAGTTAAGAGTTTGTGTTTGATCATCTGCCAATGAAGATCATAAAATTCAGCTTGGCAACAGAACTTAGGAAAAGAGGTCTCCTCAGCCCAGCTGTGCTTATCCAAGTGAGTGGTGGGGGTAGAAGCACCAGCTCTCTCCTTCTCTGGTCAGAATGTGAGTGATTTGCTGCTGAGGGAGGTTGAGCTTAGTTCCAGTTCCTTTGTGTCAGAGAGCTGAACCACCTTTTGTTGGAGTTTGGAGAGGGGCGGAGGAGGGAGGATTATATTAAGCCTGCTATAGTAAACATTCTAGAGTGTTGACACGGCAATCTGTTCAAATCTTTGGATGATCCCTTGATAAATCACCAAGACCATCACTTTAGCTTTGCACCTAGTCCACACAATGCAAGTTCAGATGAGAAAGGAGTTATTTTCCAGGTTACTATTTGCTCCAGATTCATGAAATGGAAAGACTAAGGGACTTGGATCAGGCTAATCCTGTTTTAGCACGTATTCCTTGTGTGATTTTGAGCAAGTTTGTTTAACTTCCACGAATCTCAGATTCTCACGTGTGCAATGAAGGGGATAACACTATCATGCAAAGATGTCTCGGAGGTTTAAAGGAAGTATTGTAAGCAAAGCAGTAGATTCACAGCAGGTATTTAGAGTTAATTTTCTTTCCTTCTTCTATTCGGTATTGGCATAAAATGTGGTCGTGTTTTTCATACTCGGTGTCATTCCAAAGTCACAAACTACGTGTCTGTGACAAGGATTGCTAGATGTCCGATTCCTCCTTTATCTTTCTTCATCAATTAGATAATCGTATGTTCTTTGGGCTCTGCAGATGTATTCTACCTTTTTGGCCATTCTTCCTTCCAATAAAGTTTGAACATGCATAGTCACTAAGTTATTTTTTTAAATATAGGTAGATGGTAGAAATTAATTCTAGGAGCAATTTATAGCTTGACTCAGTAACTGACAGGTTGATTCTGGGTTTTCTCTTTCTCACTTTCTAATCCTAAGCCACAAGAGCTTGTATAATAAATGCAGGTTTGACCTAACATTTTTCAAAAATGATATCCAGCAAACTGCTGTTCAGGTATGAGACAGTTGGCATTTTGCATCATATAGATGGATAATAGAGGCACAGCTATAGTCATAAATAAGTTTATATGCCATTGACAGATCCGTGAAAGGTTTGCTGCTGTAGGATTTAGCAGAAGATGACTGGAGTTCAAATGCTTAGTGCACCAAATTGTTCCTCAAAGAGAACTGGCCTTTATTTCCAGGTACGAGACTGTGTGTGTGTGTGTGTGTGTGTGTGTGTGTGTGTGTGGTGGGAGCGGGGGGTACCCAGGCATTTTCCAACTGATAAGTAATTGCTTGGTACTTGTGGTTTTCTAAGTAGGGAAAAGTTTCTTATGTCAGCAATTCATGCGACAGGCCAGTGATGAAGTGACTTCCTCTGCTCATATTAAATGGCGAAGTGCTTATTTCCCAGTCCATTGGGAAGATTTAGAGCTGCAGTCTACAGGGCGAGGGCCACCTGTTCTTCCACTCACCAGAGGTTTGGTACTACATCAGTAACTTCAGGGACCTGTGATGGCTTGTGGCCTTGTTTGTCACCATCGCTTTATGCATAACTCGTCAGTTGATGGCAGTGATTATATCCGTCTTCACGGAATACAGACTCAGGGTCTGAATCACAGGATCTGTAACCCTTGGAGTGCGGGACCCCGTGTGAGGCAGTTGCACAGACTCCAACATCAGAGGTTAGTGATATTTTGGAGTGTCTCATAATGAATTTTAGGGGCTATTTTCCTTTGTACAAGGTTTTGATTTACTACCTTACATGTGTTTTTGAATAACAGCACCTAAACCATTTCTGGCCATCATGGGCATTCAGTAACTGTTGAATAAACTCAGTATGTGCTGGAACGAATTGGTGAAAGAAAAACAGAAATGCGAAGAAGAGCATGATGCCGGAAGTTGCTGCGTATGTTTCAATTTGGAATATTTACTCAGAATATTATATTGTGTACAACAGACAGTTACAGACTTCTGTGCAAATGCTGCCTGCACTTGTTTCAAATATGGAGTACAGATGATTTCATTTTAAAAGTATTTTCCGTTAGGCTTGACAATTTATATCGGAGCTATAGCCAGAAGGAAGTCAGAATGTTCCATTTTTAAGAATATTTTAAAATCTAATTATCAGAAATCTATATTTAGTTAAATACGATGTTGAAGAGAGGGAAACTTTTGCAGCGTGTACTATTCATCACTGTGTTCTCCTTCCCACATACATCTTCTCATGCACCCCCTCCCTCCTGCTGACATTAGAACGGGCATGTGAAATTGCTGATTTTATAGGTCCAAAATTTTTCACGTGCTGGCAATTTAATATGATTCATACGTATGTGCATGCAAATACATTTTGGTTATTCTAACGGCAGTCTAATGTGAGAGAAGCACACTTCATCTGAAAGCGAATTGCTCTTTTTGCTGTTTTTTTTTTTTAATGGCAATCTAGAAATCTCCTAAAAGCCTCATAACCTGCACCATGATTGGTCTATGTGTCATAATAATAATGGTGTCCTGAGCACTAATAGGTGTAACTATCATGTATTGAGCATTTAGTGTTTTTAAATTCACTGACTCCTTTAATCCTTATGATAATGCCAAGCTCACCAAGGACAGGGACTGAGTCTCTCTCTCTTTCTCTCTCTTTTTTTTCCACCACCACAGCCCTAGTATCTAGCCCAGAGTTTAGTACATGATGTGGGTTATAGCAACATTTGAAAGAAGCATGAATGAACAGGTAATTATGGATTGTTACTTCTACTTTGCCAATGAGAAAATTGAGCTTTATTTATTTATTTTTTATTTATTTGAGAGAAAGCACAAGCCGGAGGTGGGAGTGAGGGGGAAGGCAGAGGGAGAGGGGGAAGCAGACTCCCCACTGAGCAGGGAGCCCAACAAGGACTTGGGGCTCAATCCCAAGACCCCAGGATCATGACCTGAGCCGAAGGCAGAGGTTTAACCAACTGAGCCACCCAGGCACCCCGAGAAACTTGAGCTTTAAAAAGGCTGCATAAATTCCCTGTACCAGCAAGCAGTGGGGCTAAGATTGGAACCAGGTCTTCTGAACACAGAATCCACACATTTCATTAAATACTGTGCTTTCCTGTAGTCACCACAAAAAGCCGCCCTGTTTTCTTGAGAGGTCTTGGGAAAATGTGACACGGATCTGAATTATAGAGCAAATGAGAGAGGGGAGTTGAAACTAAGTGTGCCGGTCATCAAGCTGGCATTTAATGAAAAACAAAGGACAATTCTGATGGTTACCAGAAGGGAGGCAGTTGGGGGGGGCGGTGAAATAGACAATGGAGATTAAGGAGGGCACTTGTGATGAGCACAGAGCGATGTGTGGAAGTGGTGAATCACTATATTGTGCACCTGAAACTAATATAACATCGTATGATTAACTGGAAGTAAAATAGAAACTTAAAATAAAATAATAAAGTTATGAGAAGAAACATTAAAAAATAAAAATAAATATAAAATAAATTAATAATAAGTAAATAAATAAAAAATAAAAATGAACAACAACAAAAACACTTTATTTTCCCACCCAAAGTTAAAAGAAAAACAATAAACCGAGAATGTGTCTTTTCGAGTAATTTTAACAAGAATTAAAATATTTGAGGGAGAAAAAGGAATATTCCCAAAACACTATATAGCTTGCTCCCTATTTCTTTGAAATGTACCATGATGGCGGCATATACTGTTTTAACCACAAGGTACCTTTTGAGTCCTAAGGGTCCCAAAGAAAGTTCCCACTAAACATTGAAAAGGGGTTGAACTGGCATCAAAAAATTGGGGATCGTTTTCCCGCCTCTTTCCAGGAGCAAGCAGATCTTCTGTTCCATGTTACATACAAATAAGAATGATTTCTTTGCAACAACTTTTAAGAACGTAGCTGTGTTAGAGCCATAATACAGCCGTAATATTAGGTTGGGAAGATCTAACCCCTTGCCAGTAATGAAATCATATATTTATTAGATGACTACACATGTTCACAAATTAATTTTCCTCTCCTGTCTAATCATCTGTCAGTCCCTAAAATGATCCATTAGTCCCTTTGGATGGAATTGGGGATTCCTTCCTCCCTCATCTCCCTATCTTCATTTCCTATTTTACCACTCTCTTGGTCTACTAACACGCTGCCGAGTTGTTCTCTGCATTTCCCCCAGAGCTGTCTCCATCATTGGCTTCCATTTGGTTTTCCTTTAGCTGTATCTGCAGCAAGGAAGGGCAGCTTTTTAGATCTTGCATCCTCTGGGCTTTGGAAGGGGTACTTAGGTTTTTCAAGTTGCTTAGGATGAAATACCCATAAAACAAACATTTTTTTGCTCATGCTGAGGGTCTATTTTAGCATAATTTTTCTAAGTTATTATGAAAACATTCTTATCATCTTTTTTTTTCCTACCTTACTAAGACTATTAATATTCTCTCCTTCCATTGGTATAGCTTGGAGTTGATGGGGCAGTTAGTTGAGTTTCCCAAAAGGGGTTAAGTCTGAGAGTTGGACATAGAAAAAGCTCTGCCTTCCACAAAAGGGTTCTAATGTAATGAAAAGTAAGTTAATCAAATACCAGGATGGAGACTCCAGAATTCTCATTCAAATTTAGTTTTTATTCCAGGCACTGAAGTTTTGCTTCTCTAATTTGATCCTCACAAAGTAAAGAACAGACTTTCCTATAATAATTTTGCAAATGAAGACACTGAGGTTTGGAGAATAGTAGCTTGCTTAAAGTCACATAGTCCCTGAGTGGAAAGCCAAATTTTAAATTCAGAACCATGTAATCCAAACTTAGTTTCATTCCACTTTACTTAAAGTAAGGCTTATGCCTAATGCTTAGCTTATAGACCTGGGACCGTGATCTTCTGGGTTATAGTAACATTTATACAAAGTTTTATGTACTTTTTTTTTTTTTTTTTTTTGCAATTACACACCTATTGTGAGGCATTGTTTCTTATGTTCTTCACTTGAAGATAGTGAAAATGAATGGATGTTTCCAAAAGGAACTTCAGGTCTATAGATGAAATTTATGTAAGATTGAAAAAAGAAACACAAGATTATCTTGGTGTCTGCTGAAAAGATTTTTTTTTTAAAGGCACGAGTAAATTATTTTATTTTGTTTTAAGCTTTCTAAGTGTGTGATGAGAAAGGACAGCCAGGAAAAATGAAGACACATAAAAAGCTGTGGATTTGAAGGGTCCCTGAAATAAAAGTAGTACTTATTTTTGAAGCGCTTGATGTTAAAATTTGGGGGAGTTTCATCAGTCACTTGCAGGACTTTCTAGGAAGGAGCAGGATCTTTTGATTTATTCTGTCAAAATCAAATAGGGTATCAGAAACTGAAATTCCATTGCCCTGTGGTAAGAACATATAACCTGGCTTCAATGAAAAGTCTGAAAAGACCCTCAGTCATGGTTCCAACTTTGGTTTCAGGTAGAGCATTTGGGGAAACTGGGTATGCCAATCATACCAGAAGAATATTGATTTAGTAAGAATTGATAAGGAAATATATAGAAAGGGTGATTTGGGTCTGTCCAATTTATGGTTTAACACCATTTCCGGGTCTTTCTTTACTCTCGGCTATCCAAAGAAATACCCAAAGAGGTCCAAAGAAAGATACATCACATCCTTGCTTCTTTTAAAAATCACTTAACATGCAGATTTTCAGAGTACTTTGGTCCTCATTTAGTCAAAGATTAGTTAAAAACATAAATTTGCAAACTTAATTGTGTCTATCTGTTCATACACTGGCTCTTCTTTTCCTTGGCTGGGAGCCCTATGTTTATCCAGACTTAAAACATAATAAGACGGTATATGCATTTGTTAGTTTAATGTAACTCTGGTTGTTGTGTAAATCAGTCAAAAGATGTATAATAGCTGTAGGGGTGCCTAGGTGGCTCAGTCAGTTAAATGTCCAACTTTTGATTTCAGCTCAGGTCATGATCTAAGGGCTGTGAGATGGAGCCCTGTGTCCAGCTCTGAGCTCCATGCAGAGTCAGCTTGAGATTCTCTCCCTCACCCTCTACCCCTCCCCCTACTCGCACTCTCTCTTATAAATAAATAAATAAATAAATCTATCTTAAGGATGTATAATAGCTCTAATAATAGACATTTTAAATTTTCCTATGTAATACCCAAAATATGTGTACTCCATCCATTGGCACATCTCTTCCAAGTGGAGATTCAGAAATCCAGGCGCTTTCATCTTGTGGTTTCAACATCTTTAGTGTGTGGCTTCCAAGGTGGCTAAGCTTGTTTGCATCCAACAGGCAGAAGGGGAAAGAACCTGGAAAACTATGCTTGGGAGGTTTTAGTCAACTGAGGCTGGACATATTACAGGTCACTTACATTCACACTCATTGTCTATCACTCCACCTCATAGCCACTTAGGTATAAGAGAAGTGTAATCTGCCTGTATGCCAAGGAAGAAGAAATACGTTTCTTCTATGAGTCCCTGACACTGTGCCCCAGAAAGCGGACAGTATATTAAAAAAAATATGTTTTCATGGTAAAGGTATAGGAGAAAGTAAGAAATCTGTTCTATCAGAAAGGACTTTTTAAAAATTTTTAATCTTTTCTCCCCTTCTGGTTATATACATATTTTTTCATTTTCCTAAATATCTGCATTAAAGACAGAAGTATTTGAAAAATTCTTCCTGTTGTATTGGAAGGATCATGAGTTTCAGAGACAGGAATATCTGGCTTTAAATGTTTCCTCTCTGGCTTGCTCCTTATGGACCTTGGGCAGGTCACTTAGACATTATGAAGTTCAGTTTCCCCATCTGTGAAATGAATATAATAAGATCTAATTCTGAGAGAAACTGTGAACTTTAGGTAAAATCTGTTCAGTAGTACATAGAATATATTCGTTGGCAAATACTTGGTAGTTACTATTATCATTATCAGGGCACTTTTTTTAAAGATTTTTACTTATTTGAGAGAGAGAGAGAACATGAGCAGGGGGAGGCAGAGAGAGAGAGAGAGAGAGAGAGAGAGAGAGAAAGAAGCAGACTCCCTGCTGAGCAGGAAGCCCAGACACGGGGCTCGATCCCAGGACCTGGAGATCACAACCTGAGCCCAAGGCAGACGCTTAACTGACTGAGCCACCCAGGCGCCCCTAGCAGGGCACTTTTATGTTCTTTGTTCCTCACCTGCAAATCTGTGGGAAGGATTTGATTAGTTATATTCATGCCAAGCTGCTGTAACAAATAGAACTTAAACTAGAGAGGCTTGAGAACATAGATGTTTATTTCTCTAATTTTACTAATCCTTCTGCACTGAGCATTTCTGGTTGTCAGGCACCTCTGTTCCCTGTGGTTTTGGTGATGTAGCAAGTTATGGCCACTGCAGACAGGGAGGATGCTGAAGACCAGAGGGTAGCCAATTTATAATACTAATCTATAGAGGAAAGCCTACATGTAATATTTCTATGAATAAGTAAGATTAGACTCTTATTTAGTCTTTATCTAAAAATTTGCTTTCAAAGTAACAAATAAATCATTTTACTCAGGAACCTGATTATAACCGTTTGCACCATTGCTCTATTTTAGGGATAGGGAAATTTCAGGTGAAATGGTTTAAGTAAAGTTAAGTAAACGGATATATGAATAAACCTAGGAGACTAGTAGGGAGCTATGCCTTCACTTCGCTAGCTCATTGCTTGCAACACCAAGCTACATCATCTCTCCCTAAGAGTGGCAATCATCATGAGGGTGTGAACGAAACAATCTTGATCAAATACAGAAATTTGAAGATGTGTTAATAACTAAATAAAGTATTTTATGTAACAGTAAGGAATGTGATCTCATTTTTTGCATAATAATATATAATCATTGTTCAACAAATAGATATTGAGCATCTACTATATACCTACTGATAGAAAAAACAATCCCTGAAAATCGGAAAGGATTAATACTAGATGGTTTGTTTATAGGTTATTTTACATCATCCCTTCTCTTTATTTAAACTTTTAAGATTTTCTACTCCAGGGGCGCATGGGTGGCTCAGCCATTAAGCGTCTGCCTTCGGCTCAGGTCATGATCCCGGGGTCCTGGGATGGAGCCCCGCATTGGGCTCCCTGCTCCATGAGAAGCCTTCTTCTCTCTCTCCCACTCCCCCTGCTTGTGTTCCCTCTCTCACTCTCTCTCTGTCAAATAAATAAATAAAATCTTTAAAAAAAAATAAAAGATTTTCTACTCCAAGGGCTTTGTTAAAAAAAAGTGAAAGTATTTTAAAATAACTCATTGATGTTATTGAAAATATTAACTCATCTTTGTGCTTTTATGAATGATAGAATCAAAATGCAGGTCTATTTCCACATATCCACTTATAATATGGAAACATGTATTAGTAGAATTAGATAATAGTGCTCAGTTCAGCATGATAGTGTCAGATGACAAGGTTTGCATCTGGAAACACTTAAATTGGCAACTCCATGACCAAGCATTCAGAAACTTCACTCAATCCAGACCTTCCCAAAATCCACTGTTCCAATCAATTGATTAAGCATTAAATTATCCTATCCTGTATTACAGTTACCAACAATATATATGTTGTAAAATCCAGTGGACACTTCCATGCTCTCCTTTTTCTGTTTTTTAATATTTATTCATTTATTTATTTGAGAGGGAGAGAGAGAGAAAAAACGAGCAGGGAGAGGGGCAGAGGGAGAGAATTTCAAGCGTACTCCCTATCCATCACCGGGCTCGATCTTACAACCCCGGGATCACAACCTGGGCGGAAATCAAGAGTCAGATGCTTAACCGACTGAGCCACCCAGGGCCCCTCCATGCTCTCCTTTTATCTGACATGGCAGCAGCAGTCAGTACTGATAACCATTCCCTTCCAGAAGCTGTTATCTCTCTGTTTCCGGTGATACCAGATTCTTCAGGGTTTTATCCTATTTTCATTGCTACATCTTCATCTCCTTTTCTTGATCTACTTCCCATAATGTCTATCTATATTTGGAATGCCCCACAGCATAAACACTTGTTGAATACATAAATATTTAAATGAACAGATAAACAAATAAGTAAATGTAATCTTCAACCTTAAGGAGTGACACTAATAGCCTTTCAGGAAATGGGAGCACAATGAGCGAAGGAGCCTATGGAACCCTTCCACTTGGAAGATTGCAGGACTTACCATGCGAAGGTGAAAACACAGCTTTGGCTAAACGACCACAAAGAACAGGGGCTCCACAATTCCTTATTGAAAGCTGAATTTTGGAACAATTTTTGCAAACTTCATGCTTGATTTTTCTCTTGGTTTCCATGCAGCTTGAATCACTGACTCATTCTTGAAGTTCTTTTGTTGTTTAAATACATTAAATTAGCTCATTACAGCTGAATATGTAGTGGAAAATAGCATCTGTTTACACTGTAATAATATAAAAATTACTTACTAGTAACAGAATAAAGAGCAATTTGCAAAAGCTAATCATATTTGTGCACTTGTCTGCAAAAAGTAAATTGTTAATGTATGCCCAAGAGGGGAATCACTTGCTGGTTTAAGCACTGGAAGCAGTGATATTAACAAGCATCACTTAAAACAACTCCTGTATTTAAGATTGGACCCAAATATTCCAACCTGTCATGAAAATATAGATGCTTATTAATTTTGTCTTGACCCTGGTAAATTCAAACAATTTGGGGGTTCAGATAATACTACAGAATATCCAATGGTTAGAAATTTCTTAATATTTACAAAGTCAAAGTTTTAATGTCTTATTTAGAGAACACTTTTTTTAACTTTTCTTAGTACTAATCACAAATACTATTAGGGAAAAAAAAATGTCAGAAGCAGTTGTCTACATCCCCCAAAGCATTAAAATTAAAGGTCTGTTCAAAAATTGAAAATTAACATTTGAATATATTGAAAAAATGTAGATAAAGATCTTAAACTTAGTAATCTCATGAAGTTGTGGGCTTTTATTTCTTCACATGTGCAAGCCAGAAAGTACTTAAATTTTATAATTATTGACTTTTAAATGTTACATGTATACAAATTTTTAAAACATGACTTACAGAATAAACCCTTTCTCCTTTGGTCATAATAGGTAGAGACAGATAGTGTTAGGTTTTTGGTTTGGTTTGGTTTTTCACCCACATTTTTCAGGAGGAAAGAAAGAAATCTCGATGAAGTTAATCTTTAAATTCCCTTTTTCCAGATGCCAGGGTGAGACCTATTCAACTGAGATGGTCTTACTTCAGACATGTTAATAATATTCATTAAGCACAGTTCTCGCTTACATTTACTCAGCCCTTGATTAGTAGTCCCATCCTGCCTTGTTGCTTTTGACCTACCCTTTAATAAGATTTCTGTAAATGGCTGATTCTATCCACTACAATTTTAACTGAAAGAACAACTTACTGCCATGTCTGGAGGCCACTCATTTTAGCCTTCAATTGTTGGACTTTACCAATCCTCATTTCCTGCTCTAGTGATAGAACTTTTATCCTTATGAATCAAGCCTCTAGAGACCAAATGCTGAGATATGATATTCTATATAGCAGAGAGAAACGTGTCATTTATTTCTAGTTAACATGTTGGTGTAAAGATTAAAAAAGGAATGATTCACTCTGTGGCTGAAACTTGAAGATTTTAAGCACTTTAAGGAAAGACTTTTTTTGAAGCTAAGTGATGAAGTATACTTTAGCTCAATGAAGAATTTGGAAATATGTTATCCCATACACTATCAGCCAGAGTCTTCATTCACTCATTCAAATGTTGCAGCTGATTAAGGATTGTGTTTCAGTGGTTAAACAGGAAAAAATCTTTTATTTGCCTTTCAAAAGGCAGTTCCCAGTGGCTTCAGTTACCATCTGTTTCTGATAACTCTCCAGTTTAGCTCCAGCCTAGATTTCATCTCTCAGCTCCAGACCACATAGCTAACTGCAGAACCCACAATTTACTTGGATGTTTTAAAGACTCGCGAACTCAACATATCCCAACCCGACTCTTGCTCTTTCCCCAAACATTTGGACCTCTTTCACCATCAACAGTTCTAGGGATGGAACCTCCAATCATGTGTTTGCAGGAAGCAGAAATCCATGAGGCATATTTGAGACCACCTCTCAAAGTTCATCATCAATTTTTGACATTTTTAACTCACATATTAAGCAAATCTGTGCACACTTCTCTCTCTGTTTTTGCTTTCAGCATCTAATTCTTAGCAATGGCCATCTCTTCCTTGGGCCACTGCAATAGAAATCTGCCCCTCTGCTCCTTTCCCACCCTGGCCCTCCTCCTCCTATCCAGCGTTCTTTGCCCCTGCTGGAGTGATCTCACAAAAATGCAAAATGTTTGTGTTTTTTGTGTATCATAAAACTGTCAAGCAGCCTTTCTTTTGAACAAAGAGTAAAAAAATATAATCTTTAACCAAGCCTATAAGGCTCTCTGTGCAAGAGCTGACTGGTGCCCAGTGATATTTCCTGATGCCTGAAGGCTTCACCTTTTGGGATATAAGCAAACATCACATAGTTTTCCATACTTTGTTTAGAACATCAGCATTGCTTTGTTGGAGCTGGTATGGAAAGAACTGAACTAGGTAGACCCTCAGAATGATGCTAATAATAGTATCTAAAGCATGGGCCTAACACAGACGATGAGTGAAATTATAAAATTAATGGCCACAAAAATCAAGAATAATTTCTTATTCATGAGCTTAATATCTATGCACTATTTAGCCTTACTTATGTCCTTTGCAAGGTGAGCCACTATGAAGTTATGTAATAAGGTTCTCCATGTTCCAGTCTCTTTGGGACTGGCAACGGGAGCTGTGTGTGGGGTCTTTGGAGTGAGACAGATAGGTGCACACCCTGCGTTGCCCTTACTATGTGGTTGAGTGGCTCTAACTTTCCGTCTCTCCATTTATAAAATGCTCACGGTGAGTGTATAATTCCCTCATAGGTCCTTGCAAGGAATGAGTGAGAATGTTCATATAATGCCTTTAACAGACTACCTGGCACAGATGAGCATTCCATAAACGCCTCATACAAACATCCACTGTGTAAAGGAACAGCAGCATCAGGAGATGCATTCATGACACACTGAGCTCTTCCTCCAAACATCATTCAGGAAAAAAACCCCTCTGGCCAGAATTCTGCCAAGGACTACTGATTGCTCAAGGGGGACGCTGTGCTATTAACACCTCACCATTTGTGGAAGTTTTCTCTAAGCACTAAACTCATGGGATTAGAGTTGCTAACATAACTCATGCACCCCCTGGTCAATCAGGGAAAATAAATACTTTCTTATGCAAGGGGAAGAAATTTTGGCATAACAAGGTATCGGGCATTTACGCATGCCCAGGTAACTCAGTCTTCTAGAGTCATTGCCACTATCTCTTCCCAGCTCACCCTTCCTCCAAAAGTTAATCCAAGGCCAAAGCCATTTCTTCCTGCAACTTTGGTTATATGAAATTAAAAACAACAACAAACACTGTTTTCTGTCCACCAAATATTTTCCTAAGTCCAAGAGATCATTATTTGGGAAGTTGGGTGATTTTGCTGGGTTTTTCCCACAAATTCTCTCACCTCAGACCTCTTTGGTCAAAGGAACGTCTTGAAGTGAGGTTCAGTTGGCATAACTTCTCTTATTTAAAGTATTTTCTTCTCTCTTTTTTCTAAACCCACAATTTCCACAAAATAACAATTTATTCACAGTTTTTTTTTTTCTATTTCCAGAATTCTTACCTGGGCACCAAATTGATTTATACAGATGAACATTAACTTTCTTTCATTTTGACCAAAAAAATGGCCATTTATTCTCATTATTGAGCCCCCATTCCATCCCAAGAGACCTTAGGTACTTTGAGATAATTTATCTCATTGAATTGCATGAAGGCTTTGCCAATTTTTCTAATCATTGGTGTTTTTTTCTTCCTGATTTTCTAGATATTCTTTATGTAATGTGAAGTTTAACCTCTTTGCAGTAGGATTTACAAGTATTTTTCATATTTTTTCAAACCTTTTTACTTTGTCTTTGGTATTTCTTTTTATAGAGAAGATGTGTAAATGGAATTTATCAGTCTGACTTGTCTCTGCTCTATTCCCATTACTACAATAATGTCTGGCTACAGTTCTGTGAGTCCTTTGTGAATGAATGGACTGCAGCTGGAATGCAGGTTGATTATGCCTATAAGGGTTTAAGTTCTTGAGGTTATTTGTCATTTCACTCTTCATCTTATCCCAGTAGAGTCAAAGTACTTCAGAAAACTGTTTTGATGCTTAACACTGATAAAGTATCTATCTCAAATATAAATAGTTATTTTGTGAACCCAATGATCTTATTAACAATTGCGTATCTTAGAGGTCATCTTTGGGACAAGTTCATTAAAGTTGCAATCAGAACAATTCTCAAATTTATGAATTAGAGATTAGAATTGCTACCAAATTATAGAGGGAAACCCTTCCTTGGTTTGTGGAAAAGTAGGGGATTTAATAAGTTTTCCCAAATGGAAGGTGCTCTTTTTTCAGCAAATACAAGATATATATTATTATGTGGGCTTTCAGGGAGGAACGTGGGTTAACGATGTCATAATTAATTTCCCTGTATTGTTTTAGAGCATAAAATATTCCATTTTGAAAGTTTAAAAATAACGTTAACAGAGAAATAGCATTCTCCAAGTACTGAAAATTCTTACATAAGAATTTAGTCTTTCAGAGAAATCTTAAATTGCGAGTCATCACTGGAATAGTTCATTACATTTCTGAGATTAAAAAACTTGTTAGTTATTTATCAAAATTTTTAAAAAGTGAAACAGTCTCCATATTATTCCTTTGCTACATTCCATGCAAAGAAAGCTCCTGTAAATAGCACAATTTGCAGTTGATGATAAGCTTTTTCCCTGAGAAAAAATAATAGTTTGTGTTTGTGCCAGATGCTTTTCCAGCATTAAACGCCATAAAAATTCCCTAAAGTGTGTTCAACAGATAAGGCAGAGTGCCAAAGAATGGCAGAGAATTAAGTTGAACCCTGTTCACATACAAAATCCATTGAGACACCATATGCGTATTTCCATTTTAAAATCAAAATGTGAAATTAATTCAACGTGCATTTAATAGGCACCTATTTAGAGATCCATACTAGGTTCTAGGGACAGAATGATGAGTAACACCAAGTCGTTCTCTCTCTGTTGAGAGATTCATTCCCAATTAGAAGAAACAGACACTTAACCCTTTTTATGGCAGTGACATAAGTGTCATAACGCAGACCTACCCTGGACTCCATGGAACAGGTGAAATGTGATGAGTAGACTTCTGCCAGACAAGTAATGGTTCTCCAGACAGAGGGAAGCAGTCACGCAAAGGCCTGAAAATTATTTCTTCTTGTGGTATTATCCTTAAGAGAATAAAAGGGAAGGCCATTATGCCTCCTTGAGCTACACTGCAAGCAGTGTTCTCTATAGAGAGCAGAGGTGGTGACCGTGAGGGTCAGGACTGTGGGGTTGTGCCAGGGGCAGGTAGGTTGCCTGGAGGAGGAAATTGGGGGTTATTTAGAGGAAGCATGCATATCCTGCCGGGAAATAAAGCCGTTTTTCTCTGTTACTGATACCAATACCTATGACAGCTTGACCCTCACATATAATTAGATTCAACATTTCTAAATCCCCCCACATTTTAAGTGGTATGTGACAATCACATGCTGAGCAGAGTGTTAAGCTACGGGCGTTGTGAAAGGATACCGAACACTGGTTGAGTAGTTAGACAAAGTGGTTTTTCTGATTTCTCTTAGTTCCATACAAAACATGTTTGTGATTATATCACTAGAGTTTAAACTCATCAGAAGGATCGGGCTTACAAAAAGTTCCCATCAATACTGACCAAACTTAGGCAAAGCCAGATGTTTCTTTTGGCTTCATCACATCACATACATTCCATACATACATCATACATACATACATACCAGAGCCAATGGTGAGCCAGTGTCCCCCAGTCAGGACCCCACCACGAGAGGTCAGTGAGGCAGCTGTCTGGATTCCAAATATACAAAAACAGTGGTTTCACAGCAGGAACCAGGCAAGACCTCTCAGATTAGCTTCTCTCACTCAAATAAGTCCTGTACTTTAGCACTCACATTAAATACTTGAAAACATTAAATACTTTTCGCTTAAAAGTCTTGAAGTTTATAGATGCATTGAGAAACTTTGAAAAGATAAGTGAGTCCATCTAGATTACTTTTTTCACAACTACATAAGTACTTAGTGACAAGGTATTTTCTTTTCTTGTAAAAAATCAAAGAGTTACCTAATGTATCTGAGAAACTGTGACATGCCTCTTTTCTTTTTCTTTGTTTATTTAGAATTTCTTTCTTCCAGTGGGTAGTGGTGGTGTATAAAAATCACTCTACTCTTGTGGCATTATCTCTTTTGTTCTATTTTTTTTTTTTTCTATTCCTGTGACTCTTACTGTTCATTTCTGTATTGAAAAGTATGGAAGACAGGAACACATTTAAAGTAAGGCATCAATCACTTGAGCTCAGAGAACACTCTTAATTGAATCATGTTTTTCACTTTGGGACTCAGTGCAAGGGAATTTTCATTTTTATTCATAATGCAGTCATCTACTTAGATTTAACTACACAATCAAGTGTTGAAATAAATTATTAAATATTCTTTATGGGACGTGTAATTAAGCGATAAAAATATCTGTATCGCGTCATTTTCCCCATTATGTAAGAGAATTTGAAAGGTACATGTATCCACAGCAGTAAGGTAAGTGTAAAACAATGAACTATTCTGTCTTTTAAGTTTCTTCTTCAAATATTTTGTTAAATGGAGTAACAGAGGAAGCACTCTCTTAGCTTACCAGAGTGGTCTTTTTTTGTCTGCTGGCTAGAAGTTTCCCTCGGTAAAAGAGCCCTAAGTACATAAGAAAAGAAGCTAGACATGACTAACACTAAGTCAGTTTGATGCATGTAAAATAGTGGACTAGGTACTTGTTATAGGAATGTTTTAAGTGTTGTGCACAGGGCTTGATTTTTATTTATTTTTTTCATAGAGCTGTCCCCAGACCCCGGAAAAATAAATCATAGCAAAGCATTCAATATAAAGGTAAAATAATGGGGTCAGAGGGTCATGCTGCAACATAATTAGCTTGAAAAGAAAAGGTAAAAACTGGAAAGAGAAAATTTCAAGGACTTGGGAAGCACTTCTATGGGGTTTTAAAATCGTTTGGAGGTTACTAAGGTTGATTTGCTCTTTTGCATCCATCCCTCTTTGATAGAAGTTCCCCAATTACCTGTGTATCAGAGTTATTTTTTTAATTTCTTGTTATGACTTGTTTTTAAGGAAAGAAGCTTTTGTTTTTTCTTGGGTGATACCCATTGTTCATATTTAGTAAATATTAAATGATTAAATATTAATCTTAAAAAATCTAGACTTAAGGGGCACCTGGGTGGCGCAGTTGGTTATGTGACCGACTTTTGACTTCAGCTCAGGTCAGATCTCAGGGTCCTGAGATTGAGCCCTGCATCCTCCTTGGGCTCCACACTCAGGAGGGGTCTACATGAGATTCTTTCCCTCTGCCCCTCCCCACCCCTCTAAAATTAAATAAATAAATCTTTTTAAAAAATCTAAACTTTGGTTATTTATTAAAGAAGGGGCCATCTTTTTTTAAAATTTTTTATTGTTATGTTAATCCCCATACATTACATCATTAGTTTTTGATGTAGTGTTCCATGATTCATTGTTTGTACATAACACCCAGTGCTCCATGCAGAACGTGCCCTCTTTAATACCCATCACCAGGCCAACCCATCCCCCCAACCCCTCCCCTCTAGAACCCTCAGTTTGTTTTTCAGAGTCCATCGTCTCTCATGGTTCATCTCCCCCTCTGATCTCCCCCCCTTCATTCTTCCCCTCCTGCTATCGTCTTCTTTTTTTTTTTTTCTTAACATATATTGCATTATTTGTTTCAGAGGTACAGATCTGTGATTCAACAGTCTTGCACAAGTCACAGTGCTCACCATAGCACATACGCTCCCCAATGACTATCACCCAGCCACCCCATCCCTCCCACCCCACCCCCCACTCCAGCAACCCTCAGTTTGTTTCCTGAGATTAAGAATTCCTCATATCAGTGAGGTCATATGATACATGTCTTTCCCTGATTGACTTATTTCGCTCAGCATAACACCCTCCAGTTCCATCCACGTTGTTGAAATGGCAAGATCTCATTCCTTTTGATGGCTGCATAATATTCCATTGTATATATATACCACATCTTCTTTATCCATTCATCTGTCGATGGACATCTTGGCTCTTTCCACAGTTTGGCTATTGTGGACATTGCTGCTATAAACATCGGGGTGCACGTACCCCTTTGGATCCCTACATTTGTATCTTTGGGGTAAATACCCAGTAGTGCAATTACTGGATCGTATGGTAGCTCTATTTTCAACTTTTTGAGGAACCTCCATACTGTTTTCCAGAGTGGTTGCACCAGCTTGCATTCCCACCAACAGTGTAGGAGGGTTCTCCTTTCTCCGCATCCCCGCCAACATCTGTCGTTTCTTGACTTGTTAATTTTAGCCATTCTGACTGGTGTGAGGTGGTATCTCATTGAGGTTTTGATTTGGATTTCCCTGATGCCGAGTGATGTTGAGCCTTTTTCATGTGTCTATTGGCCATTTGGATGTAAGAAGGGGCCATCTTTGAAGAAAATGCTCTAACACATTTAAGATGAGTGGTTCTGAAGCATTAGTATGCATTATAAGCACCTGGAGAGGTTGTAAAGCCCACATTGCTAAGCCCCCCAGCTCCACTGTTTCTGATTCAGTAGTGTGGGATGGACGGTGAGAATTTGCATTTATAGCAAGATCCCAGCTGCTGCTGCTGATACTGGTCTGGGGACCACACTTTGAGAACTAATTCTTTATTTATATCAATGTTAAATGAAGCTGAGAGTTGATAATAAAAGAATTAAGATACATTAAGGATTAGTATATACAAAAGTGATATTCAAAATATTTAATAAGCTGCTGACCAATTTAAAATGCACACTGGCCCTAACCTATAGGGCTGAGTCTGTAAACACTGCCTCAGTATTACATTTGAATGAGTATATATACAGCATAAAAACAACTGTACATAGATAAATCAAAATGTTGAACTTTCCCTGAAGTAATTTTTAATAATTCCTAAAATGTAAATGTAAAGTAAGTGTTTTAGAGTTTAAGATACAATATCATGTTTTATCATTTTATTTTCCTCTTTATCTCGAAAATGATAATCTAAGCTAAAATTTAAAATATCAGAAAATTTCTTAGAAAGAAAGAAAGAGAAAGGGACAGAAAGGGAGGAAAGGAAGGAAGGAAGGAAGGAAGGAAGGAAGGAAGGAAGGGGAAGGGGAAGGGGAAGGAAGAAAAAATTCCTCTAGCTCAAGTATTATCTCTCCCCCCCTCAAAAAGGATTACAACTTCTCTAATAACTACTCTTTCTTTTTCTGATGTTACCTTTTATTATGATAATGTTCATTTAATTTTAATGCAATTTCATATGTGGCAAAATTACATTGATATTGCAAACTAACAAAGACTACCATGTTCCTTTTGAAATCACATGTGTTCATGAAAACTAGCCGGCTATGGGAACTAGATGTGTGTGCTAACAATAAACTTAGTTTTTAAAAATCATATTAAGACACCTCATATTAAAGAGAGGTAGAGTAAAAATGTACAATGTATTGGTGCTAATGAGATAAAATGATAGATGAATATTAACATAAAATTACTCATTGAGTTTCATAAGATAAAAGTGATTTATCAATTGGTCTCCCACTTAGATCAGTAAAATAAATGTGTGTATGTGTGTTTCAAAAGAACGAGATTCCTCTCCCAATTTTGGTCATTTGACAATTATTTTTGTCTACTTTGGGACTTCAGTTGCAT
Source organism: Phoca vitulina (assembly GCF_004348235.1). Lineage (NCBI taxonomy): Eukaryota > Metazoa > Chordata > Mammalia > Carnivora > Phocidae > Phoca > Phoca vitulina. Next base: position 31,671,424 of record NW_022589713.1, on the reverse strand, counting down.
TTAAACTTGAAGCCATTTTGAAATACTAAAGATAAAATTTGAAGATGAGAAAGCCTGACTGGCTACTGATGACTAGGATGTGGTGATGACATTTAAAGTGGCATCATTCTATTCTACAGGAATGTGTGTGCATATCTTTAATGTCAGCACTTGCCTCTGGGATGACACTTGTTAGATTTCATGCTGTCATGTGCTATTTCAAGGTCGGTAGTGGTAATGTTTATTATACAGTACCCTAATACTACACTCATTATTTAAAAAGAAGCTGTCAAAGCCCCGTATCTATTGTTCCGCTCACTTCTGTGTGTACTATGATCATCTGATTCTGTTTCAGTTTTAAAATACAGAATGCTGAAATGTGCCACAATGAAATAGCACACTTATTTAACCTTGAAGCCATTCTTGTGAAAAAATAATGTTTGCTTGTGTCTGATGGTTCCCAGGTTTCTGGGAGTGACTTGATTCAGAGACTGGCTAACAATAGAAACAACCCCAGAAGGAATATGGGGTGGTGGGGTGCATCCTGTGCCTCTCTACCCAAACGAAAAGCAGCTGAGGCCCAAAGAAATATCTCTGACCAGCTACTGCTTTTTAAAAAAATCTCCCAGCTTTGTCTATAGTTACAGAAATATTAGATGGGGCTGAATAATTTATTCAGTCCAGGAAGTGGCCAAAAGGGGTAAAGAGAGCTCGCTGGGTGTACTTCCCTTACGCAAGGAACACGCCTTTATACAACACACATGTATCAAGATGGATCAGAAGTTATGGGGTCAACATGCATTGACTAGAAAAATGTATACCAGTATAATCCAAGAGCAGTACAATGAATTCTACAAACATTAGATAAAGGTCTATGACAAAGGAAATGCAAAATATCCAGAAAGGGTTATCTGTTTACATTCAGTTTCCAACTTGTATGTCTGCCTCCTCCCCCAACACATATGCCCTTCATCATCGTAATCACATTGATCACCTCCAGGGCAGTCAACCCCTCTATACTTTATCTTTCCCCTAAATTTTACATGTCCTGATCTTTCCATAGTGCTTTGGATCTTTATTTGTTTTTGTTTTTTTTTTCAAATTTAGAAAAGGCTTAGTTACCTTTTTTTTAAGTCAGATAATTTTTAATTAAAATAATTATTATCAAGATGCTTTGGGACTATTATTCAAGTATTCAAGTGAGTATGCATTTTTTATCATGCTTTTAATGGATCAGGTGTCTCACTTGGGAGGCCACCACCAACTATTGCTCATTCTATCACCCCCCTTCTCCTCATGACTCCCTGAGCCATTTCACTGGTTGAAAGCACTGGCTTAGCTGTACCTGCACAGAGAACATTTTGGGGGTGTAAGTACTTTCTTCACTTGCAGGGGTTTTTTTGGAGTAAGTTTCCGAATATCCAAAATAGCGACATTCACCTGGTCCTATGGTGTGTTAAAACAAAGTCTTATCTGATTTGAAATACTACTGAGATGAAGATTTGCTAGGAGGCTTAAAATGTATATTTTGGAGGTATAAGTGCAGATAGCATTGTTAAACTAAACCCTGTCTTTTAATGTGTATTATATATAAAACATTCACTTCTGTGTCAAGGGTAGGAATGCCGACAGAGAGAAGAGAGGAACTTCGCTTTACAGGAAAACATGTAACCAGCTGCCTAGAGGAGATGACTCTCTATATTGTGGATTTAATTGACTATAGCATATTGTCCTCAAAAGATAGGGCCAAAGGACTTGATTTATTAAAAAGGAGAACTAAGCAGGAAAAAAGGGGATGCAACTCTGTCCATCAAAGTGGCATTCTTTATGTAGAATCAACCCAATCCAATCTATCACTGGTTTTTCAGTTAACTATAGCAAGTCTTAACTTCACGTTTTGGCTCACACTGTGTCTTTTGATGTTATGTGTTGTTGGAAAACTTGTAACTGATGCATGAGTGTCCTCTCTGTTCAGACTGTTTCTAATATAATTTCCTTGTCCAGTGTTCTTTCAATAAGGGTACCTAGTCTTTTGAGAATACTTGTCAGAATGATGCAAATGAAGGTGTGGATTATTTATTTATCTATTTATAAAAAGATATTATACTGCAACCCTACCTACCCACCATTGCTGTGACAAAGAGGACAGTGTGGTTATTATTTTTCTGGCAAAATGGAGCCAGAACATGCAGTAGAACATGGAGTTTAAATAAGTCGTGGGAAGTGGTAGGTAGTCTAACTGATATAGTCCTCCACTGAGATTTCTTCTTTGTGAGACTTTTTAAGGGTTTTGAGCTGATCTAAGAATCTCCCTGCCCACTCCCATCCCACCCCAAGCCACCAAGTCTTCTTTTCTTCCAGTGAACATTAATAAACACAGAATTCTTTAAAATGATTTTCTATCTCAATTAATGTGTCTCTAGTAAGAACAACAACAACAACAAAATCGTGTTAAGAAAATGTAAACTTGGAAAAATGTATATTACTGTTCAAATTTCAGAAGTCATGGATAAAAGAATAGTATTGGCCCCATTAAGTAGTCAAAACACACTGGAGCCTCCTGACAATGGACTAGGGCATGAAAGACCCACATGTCTAAGGAATGCCACTCCGTTGAATTTCTCAGGCTACCTCTGTAGGAAGCAAGGAGTAAGAAAGGATCAGGAAATTGCCCAACTTACTTCATCTGGACTTAGTGCATTTGCTTTTGAACTCTCGAGCTTCAATCTTAGTCTCCAGGGTGCCCACTTCCCTTGTTATATGTGAACTTTTCCTTGTAGACACCTGTTGGGGATCATATTAATAAGATACATTGTAGAAAGAGAAAATACATTTCCTGAGCCAAGAGAGTTACTCTTTTCTGGGGCCCTTGTTAATCTTTGGGAGCCCAGCATCTTCTGTGGCAGAACAAAAGCAATACGGGTATAGATTCTTTTTTTTTTTTTTTTCCCCACTCCACCAAGAAAATGTTGTCGAAGTGTTAATGTTCAGCTACATTTCTCTTAAGAGAAACGATAGAATATTTCTTCCTTCGGTCCCGAGGTTTCAGAACTTGATTCCCATTGCTTTCTAGCATCATTCTAAATAGAGCCCTACTGTTTGGCCACTGCCAGAATTAGCTTGAATGGTACCTATTATTGAAAGGGAGTCTGTATTTGCAGTAATACAGAGAATGCCAGTTTAGAAATGAGCCTGATTGCATGGTTCATTTTGTTCTCCTTTGTAGAGCCAGGCTGCGGCCCACTACAAAGGCACGAAACATGCCAAGAAGCTCAAAGCACTGGAAGCCATGAAAAATAAGCAGAAATCTGTAACTGCCAAGGACAGCGCAAAGACTACCTTCACCTCCATCACTACCAATACCATCAATACCAGCTCTGACAAAACAGGTTAAGCGGTGATCTTTGTTGTTGTTGTCATCATCGTTGTTTGGGGGTCCCTTCCCTTGTCTAGCCCCGTGTCTGTTTCCTTACGTTCCTGCCGCATTGATTCATGCTCGATCCATCTTTCTGCGTAATGGTAATTGTTTCTCCTCATTTTTCCAATCCCCCTAAGCAACTGTTTAAGATAATCACTAGTTATATTGCAGATTTTACATTTGAAATGGTCCTGTGGCTGTTTTAGAGGAACACGAAAGCATAAAGGCACTTGAAGCCATGTTTTTGAGAAGTAAATCTTTTCAGTGGGTATCGTTTATGTCTTGTATGCAGCACCTTAGCCTGTAACCGCATGGCAGATTTGACTGTGAGTACATGGCAGCAGATGCCAAATGCATCGAGAAGGCCCCGGTAAGGGCATTATTACTGACAGGACTTATTCTCATAAATCCCAAACCCTGCGTTGTTTTAAGTAGTGGCTGTGTGATTCTGGGCTTGTTATGGCTGGGTAACCTTCCCTCTGCATACACAGGTAAGTGTTATCGATACCAATTATTCTTTTAAACAGAGTCTTCACAGCGAAATAATGGCCTCTGAATGGCCTCTTGGGATAGCTCCTGCAAGCAACCAGTTTATTCATGGCAGGGGAAGCCAGTGGGGTTTCCCGAAGCTGGCATTTTTAAATATAAGACCACTGGTCCTCAATATTTACATAAAAAGAGGTCCTGTGTGATTCATAGATGTATCTTTAATAAATCAATTTCTAGAACACCATGGCTGGTACATGTCGGTTGTTTTCTAATCCCTACAAATGACAATGGTCAGGAAGCATTTTTATCATCATCAATAGTAATATCTTAAGTAGAAGAGAATCTTCCAGCCATAACTGATGAAAATGTAAAATGCTACAGTGAACAAATAGAACAGATTAAAGCAACTTTATTACACATGGTGGCATCGATTAGACACATATATGCTCTTCAAAGGTTCTGGAGAGATGCTTGCTTCTATGTGAATCTGTAAGGAATAATGATACTCGCTCTGAGTTCCCATGACACATGTCATGTCCTTTACCGAAGTATATTATTGGTAGATGCATTATGCCCCACACTCCCTGAGATCCCCATGTCCTCTCTGAGGCTGAGTGCAACTGTCATCTTTGTACCCTGGTCTAGCATGGTGTAGTTACTGAGTAAAATATCTATTGAATCACTGTATTTTCTTTCACTCCCTTGGTTCTCTGATTCATCCAATTTTGTGTCACAACATACTAAAGGGGAAAAAAAAGTGCTTGTCATGTTCAATTCTTTGGTATCCAGAGCAAGAACTGGATTATGCCATCTTATTAATTCAGATGTAAAACCTTATCAGGAAAGCATTAATCTTTTCTCTATTAACTGAAAATTCACTGCCTTATTTTGGGGGCTGTAGGGGAATGAGCAGTAATGAGGCAGGTGAGTGTAATTTCTGCTCCTAGGTATCAGGGTACAAACTGGGATCCCTAAAGCCATATTTACCATAAAGATTTTTTTTTTTTTTTTTTTTTGCAAAAAGATAGTAGGTAGGAAGAACAAAGAAATTAGCTTGATATAAAGAGATGGGGTTTGATGTAAAGTTTTTGCTTGTCCCCAGTCTTCTCTGTTCTTAGATATTTTTATCAATAACTATTTGGGTTACCTTGAATCCTCTTTAAAATGCAAAAAAAAAAAAAAAAATCCCTGTTAAATTGAGGATTCTCATCATTTAAAAATATATTTGTACACGGTGGTAAAACTGCTAACTTGGGTTAAGAAAGGTTCCCATGTGTGTTGTCTCTGGGTTATTTTTATTAAGAATGATTTTGTAAAATTAAGGAAGTGTGATTTAATGCATCTATATCTTTTATGTATGGATAAGTCCAGGAATCACAAAACAACCTTGCACATTAAGCAGTAGGGTTAAATTTTTTATCGTTAAAAAATACATGATCTTGGATTCTAGAGTCTTATCTCTCTCTCCTTCTGCCTCCAAGTATTTAACTATCCTAGGAAACTAGAATAATAAATGAGTTATGAATATATACCTCCATCCCTCAGTCTTAGAAATTCGTATGGAAAGGATGGCAGTCATGAAGGTTCTGTCCTTTCAGAAGTTAAATGGAAATAGGTTTTGGATTGGGGTGTGGTGAGAACCTACATAAAATAAACAGATTCTTAGCGGAGAGGCCAGCACTTATCTAATGGTTGGAATGGTGTTGAAATGGTGACATACCCTTTCAAGATGAAGCTAAGAAAATTCCAGAAGGACAGAAAGGATAGCAAAGTCTGTAAAGTTAGTACAGATATCCTAAAGCCAAAGGAAGAATGTTATGAGCATCAGAATACATTGCCTTCCTAATCCATGGGAAACTATACCCAGGAAAAGAAGTCATATAGGTTGAAAGACTAACAATTTCAACACACTCACCAGATGTTTTAAGCTGAATTCTATCCTTAAATTGGGATTTCCACAAAACTACCCATGAGAAGTAGCCCAAGAAAGCTCCTGTCATTTTATAGCCTTCTTACCCATTTGTATTGCAATATAAATCAGATGCACCTATGCTGACAAATTAGAATTTTCTTAAAACTATTACTTGTCCTTTTTATTACTGTCTGCTTCTTCGTATTGATTAGGAAGAAATACAACCCTAAAAACAAGATGGGTCTCTGAGCTAGTTTGCTAGAATAGTTAAATACTTGGAGGCAGAAGGAGAGAGAGATAAGACTCTAGAATCAAAGATCATGTATTTTTTAACAATAAAAAATTTTAACTCTACTGCTTAATACACAAGACTTATCCATACATAAAAGATATAGATGCATTAAATCACATTTTACTAATTTTACAAAATCATTCTTAATAAAAATAATCTAGCGATATAAAAAAGCTAACTGCTTTTAAAAATGCTAAGTATACAACGATTTGATAGATGAGCACCTTAAAGAAGAGTGGACAACAATAGTGAAAAGGACAAGAAGTGGTGTGGACTTGAATTAGAGCATTGATTTGGAGGCTTTCCTGGGATTCTCTAAAATAATGAGCAAAGTTTCACTGCATATCTACTTGATAAAAATAATTTTGACAAACAATTTCTCTTAAATTCCTAAATCATATATTATGGGTTTTAACTGCTGCCTTAGGATAACAAATACGTCTACATGATCTGTAGGGTAAGCTCTTATTCATGAACTATAGTTTTGGGATTTTTTTTTTTTTTTTTGTCATTGCTTATGTCAATCTGCCTGCTGGCATGGTGAGCAAAAGATAATATTCAGTGATCAACCACCAACCGCTCACAGAAAGCCTAGTTCCCCTACCTCTAGGCAGGATGAGACTCCCTAACATTAAAGCATAATTTTATTTCTCATGATCTAATGAAGAGTGCTAGGTTAGTGAATTTACACAAAGAAAAATTTCCAGACAAAAATAATATTTTTAAAAATATATCAAACACTCAAAATTGTTGGTACATAAGAATGGTTGCTAATCATTAGAGAATAATTCAAAGAGCAAACATTTCCAAATATGGCCAGAATGATTTTGTCTCATCTAGCAAGGTTTTTTTTTTAAATGTGAGGTTTTTTTACACAGAAGAAGTAATGAGAAAAATTAAGAAGTATTCCCAAAGTAACTTAGCAAGTGTAGCTCATTCTTCTTCCTGTGAAATGACAAATTCACAATCATAGAATTAAGTCCCAGGCTTGGTCATCTTCTGATCTTTCTTTAGTTTTCCTTTTTGGGTAATCTTATTCATTCCCATGGTCTATTAATTAAGTTAGGCTAGTTTATACTGCAGTCATAAACAACCTCCAAATCCTAGTGGCTTTTACAACAACTAATTATTTCTCCCTCACACTACATATTAGCTGTGGTTTTTTTCCAGATTAACTAACTGCAGGCTAGGCTAATGAAGGAGTCACTAGCTGGACATTACCAATTCTATAGCAAGGGGAGAAAAAAGATTGTGAATCAATAGGCTCTCGAAGCTTCTTAATGGGAAGGACATCTAATATTCTTCTCACTTTACTTTGTCAAGTCCCATGGTCAAGCTTGATTATCATGGGCAGGGAAGAATAATCTCCTCCAGGGAAGGGAAGCATAAATTGGTGAACGGTAACACATTCCTCCATGGCTTCAACCATCACTTGTGCCTAGATGTCTCAGCATTCCACATTTCTAGCCTAAAACCTGACCTGACTTTCCATGACTTATCGGTCACTAACTTGGGTGGCTTGTCAGCACCTCTGTTTTACACGTTCAAAAAAAAAAGAAAGAAAAAAAGAAAGAAAGAAAGAAAGAGAAAAAAAAGAAAGAAAAGCCTAACCTTGACCATCATCCCCAACTTTGTCTCCATCCTGTCTTTCCTAGTTTCATTTTTGGTCCTGCACTTCACAGAGTTGAAACTTTCTAGGTGTCTCTGCTTCTTCTATCTCAGTCCATATGTCTATTCAGGTGCTAGAATCCACTCTCCTCCCATCCTTTACTCCTTCCCTCTTGGTTACTACCCTCATCCTGGCCTCGTACAAGTCTGTGCCTTGTTCATACAATTGCCCTAGCCTCCGTGCAAGTCCAGCTATCTCCGTTCTTGTCCCTTGACAACCATGTCCTTCATTCTCCTGTCTGTTTATACTATACAGGGCAGATCATAGCACCTACTCATTCAGAAACCTTCAGTGTATCTTCATGCTGAGCCTCATGGTCCTCTGTGATTTGACCACAACCTACCTTTCCAAACTTCTCTTCTATTGCTCACCTGCAATATTCTCCATTAGAAACACACCTTATTTTGCTATCTCACCTTCATTTTCTGTCTTACTGTTCTTCTAAATTTCTCTCTTAAAAGTATATCACTTTTCTCTTCTCTCTGCATCTCAAATCCGATAAGAATCCATACCTAACTACCCTATCTTAAGATATAATTTTTATATCTTTACCTCCTCCTATTGCTAGATGACATATTCATTGAGGGTATATACTTGATTAATCTGTTTATTTTTTTACAGAGTACTATTTATATAAAACATAAATAAGAAGTTTTAAAACTTGAAGCAGCCAGCTTTGTGTTTTTGTTCTTGAAGGGGGGAGCATAGCAAAGCTTTAGACTTTTATATCTGTTGCATAGATGACTCCATGGAAGAACAATGGTTCTCATTAATCTAAAGAATTCTGAGATATTAGTCATCAAATTTCAGAGTTTTCATAAAGATCATCAAGTCTAACCCCTAAAGTTTGTTTGCTTATTTGTTTTGAGGTTCTCTAGTTGCACAGGTAAGGAACACCTTGACATTTCTAATGTCCCCTCCTGTGACTATCCATCAGGAGTGTATTAACCTATATATTGAATATATAGACATACCTTAGTCATCTAACTGGTAAGATCTGAGAACATTTCTTCTGGTTCTAGTACATAATTCTCTTTATCAAGTCTGAGTGAATTGCAAATATATTCATCAGATAAAGCCACTGTGTTATTTAAATTTGCACTATTCATCCTTATGATTTAGTCTTCTTTGTATCTATTTTTTCCTCTCTTTCTCTTTTTTTAAATTTAAAATTATAATCCAGGGATATTGTATTCATCTGACTCAAAGGTGCTGAGACTGAAATATTTTTGAATCTATTTTTGAGAAGCTCTAGGAACGCAAAGGAGTATTTACTTGCTCTGGGTTAATAATTGACTCTAAGTGTTTATTTGAATTCACATTATTTGGTCAGGCACTTGGAGTGATAAAGAAAATATTTTCTAATGATAAAAAAGATTTACTTTGTAAAATGATGGCCAGTGACGGAAAGCAAATACATCAGGAAACAAAGCTTCTTTGGGAAAGTCAATCAGTTGTAAAGTCACAAAATCTGGGTTCTTTCCTTTCTGGGTTCTTTCCTGAGAATTACCCTCTAGAGCCAGCTGTTTACAATCGGCCCAGTTCCAGGCAAAGCTAAGCACAAACATTTTTTTTCCCCCTTCCATTTATGTAGAAGCCAAATCATGAGAATTGTAAACTGGAAATAGAAGTGGTAGATGACTCATTTGTTAGGAAACACTAATCCCAATGTCATTTAGGAAATAGGTACACAGTTTTTAATGGAGGACAAGTGGGAATTAGCTCTGTTCTGTTTTCGTAAGGAAGATGGGAAAAGTTTGTTTTTCTTGACATAGTCTTCAAACAAATGTCCCAAATGTTGAAAATAATAACAAAATACAAGCTGGGCTTGATATCAAAAAGCTACGTATCTTTGATATTGTATTATATATTAGTATATATGATAGAGTATAGTATATATTATATATAAATATAACTATTTAACACACATTTATTTATATACAAGATTCTATTTTTCATACCCGTCCCTGAAATATCCCACTACACCAGGTCTTCATAATCAGCATTGACCGTTTTCTTTAAGCAGAGAAACAAACACTTTTGTGGCTTATGAATCCATAGCTCTGTTGAAATTTAAGAAGAAATATAAAGTCATTTGAAAAGGGACACATTTCTATCAGCACTTAAAGATCTGATGCAGTGGTGTACAAATGCCCCTCCTGGCTTAGTGGAAATTGTGCTAGCTCCTGGGGTCTTTCTTTTCTGACCCATTCTTCCAAACAAACCCTCCCTGGGACAATCAGTACTATGATAAAGGACCCCATTGCATGCCTCTTGGGGCAGGAGTTGAAGTACAATTATGAGAACATTTATGCCTAAATTGCTTTTTTTTTTCTTAGCACTGGCTCATGACATGCTTCAGATTGGTCACAGATAGAGACTTTTATCAAGTGTTCCCTTCTCAAGATGTGTGATAAGTGCCAGCAGAGTATGCTGGTAGCAGATCTCTAGAGAGATTGAAAAAGAGAAGGGAAATTCAGAAGGAAAAAAAAATCTAACACTTATTTGAATATTGTGGTTCCAGGATCTTTATATGTGAACCAGTGATGACAAATTGTGTATTAGAGATGACATGGAAATAACACAAAATATTCTGTCCTGTTCTTCTTGTGCATGAGGAAATCAAGATGAATGGTATTTTGCTGGTCCTTTTAGGCTGATAAAGGTTTTGTCTTAGATACACCACATAAAACTCCTTGAATCACAGAAGAATTTCACAATGAATTATTCATCTGGACAAGAACATGTGGTCTTCCTCAACATAATGAATGAATGAAGCAGTCAGAGATCTAAACTTTGTAAAGGACCTGTCATCCAGCTTTGTTTGGGTGCAGGTGTACGGTGTGTGAGATAAGAAGGGAATTAAGACTAACTTGACAAGCTAGTGTATGATTTTATGTTAGAGTCTAAAGCAACTGGGTCTCTAACTTGCGTGCATACATGGGTGTATGTGTACACACTCTGTATATGTGATTGTTTTTTTTACCAGAAATATCAAATTTTAAAATAAATTACAAGCTAAACATCTAGACAGTATCTATGAAATACCAGACATCTGGATGAATTTTAAAAATTAAATTACAACTCCCCGTGGCTTTGCCTACAGATGCCACACTTCCGGAAACATCTGTGTCTCTGTGTGTTTGTACGTGTTTTTCTTCTTCTTTTTGTTTCTTTAATTCATGGAGGGATTTTTTCCCCTATTTTTATGTCCTTCTTAGGAATTGAGTAGACACATACTTATATATTGATAAACTATTTCAATGGCAAGATAATAATTCTTAAAGGTAGAATATCTACTACAACAAAAAAAGTTGAACAATGATCAAATATGACAGTATGTGAAGTGAGCACCTGTAAAAACATGTGGACAATTAGAGAACTTTGTCTTCAAATTGGGAAAGTGAAGAGTTTGCTATCTAATAGTGGTAGACAGGAAATGTGAAACAAAGCACATCAACAGCATCTTTCTTGCTGTCAGGCGACATAAAGCTTCTACTGAATTCTTAGTAAAACCCAAACTGAAACAGATATTTAAACTAAAAATTACACTTTTATTTATGTTCTATGAATGCCAAACTCTTAAACATAGCATCAAAACCTATTTGTGATCTAGCTCTTACCTACCATTCTGTCAGTCCTCCATATCTGTCCTTAGTTCCAGGCCAACAAAATCACTTGAAGGCTGCAAGCAAAATGCGTATGTTCTTTTGCTTGGAAAAATCCTTTCTTATACCTCACCCTACCTAATGCATCACATACTGATGCACAGGTGATGTACATGTTATGTGCCAATGCATATGTGCATGGATGCATACAAATGCATACAAATGCATTCACACTCAGACTGATTGATTCCTATTTCAAGCTTCTATGTAAACTCTGCCCTAGCACTTACTGAAATTGTATATCTTCCTACTTGTCAACCCTATGAAATTTTCACCTCCTTGATAGAGCATACACCTTTACACCACACATCTTTGTCCCAGCAACTAGCAGTTAAAAATAAATTATTTATTTGAGAGAGAGAGAGTGTACATGAGCAGGGGTGGGGAGGGTAGAGGGAGATGGAGAAGCAGACTCCCCACTGAGCAGGAAGCCCAATGTGGGGCTCGATCCCAGGACCCCAAGATCATGACCTGAGCTGAAGGCAGACACTTAACAGACTGAGCCACCTAGGTGCCCCAGCAACTAGCAGTTTTACATTAAAAATATCAGCCACCTGGGTGGCTCAGTCAGTTAAGCCTCTGACTTTTGGTCTTAGCTCAGGTCTTAATCTCGGGGTCATGAGTTCAAGCCCCACATCAGGCTCCATGCCCAAGGTGGAGTCTACTTAAAATAAAAAGAAAGAAAAGAAAAAATATATATAAATAAATAGTGCTGTATTAATTTTATTTTCAGGAAGATCATCCTAAGAATTCTATTAACAGTAAAAACTAACACACTCCAAAATATTTAGCAACAATTTGAATGCACATAGTCAGTAAGTCTTACTAATTGAACTCTATCACATTTAACTACTTTATAATACAAATCAAAGATATTAACGAGTGTAACTCAGAATTTGAATGTGCAACCCTTGGGTTGAACATATCCTAAAGACAGCATAAAATTAAGTCACTATTTTAATGATCACAATTGTAGTCAGATTCATCATGAAATTACTGTGCTATTCCAGTTTTTAATGAGAGTTGGGAACATTTTAAAAAAGCTCTACAGAATCAGATTGACTATATACTTACTTCAAGTTCTGACATTGGCATCAGGTTAAATTTGAGGGCAGAGAGCATATTTAACTACGTGGGGTCGAATCTGTGCCACTCAGCCAGCATGCAGCTGGTGCTTTAGTTTGCTTAGCTTTTGTTATGACTCAGCTTAGGGGCAGCCTTGACATTTTACACTTATGTGATTGTTCAAATCAATCACACTCAGACTGACAGTTGGTGCCTGGCCAAACTCCAAGGTGAAGGTCAAGATGCAGAATGTGTAGCAGTAATGATACTGACCCATTTGGACCTTATTTTATTTATTGTCCCACCTTCTGTTTTCCTGCCAACTCTCTAATGGAATTAAGTACAATAAGAAAAACAAACAAGCAAACAAACAAAAAAACAATGTACTTCTTTCATGCTGCCAAAGTAGAAAGGCTTGTGGAAAAGAAAAGCTCCCTCACCCCTCTCTGAAATGGTCAGATATTTGAGAGTCTGACTCATGAACTGTAGGTTGTTTATTTGTTCTTTCATCCATCCATCCAGTCATACCTACTCATTCAGCTACAAGTATTTTTGCAGTAGGTCAGATAAGGCAGGAATGAAAAGTAAGATGCAGAAGAGGAGTTCTACCTTAAGGTTCTTCAGTCTGGTTGGGAAAACAAGAAATAAGCCCAAAATGTAATTCAGCATAGGACATGATTTGTCAGGAGAAAAGAGCAGATAATGGTGCCATGAAAGTTTAGAGCTGTTGGAATGACCCTTTCATATGAGGGAGGTAGAAGGGGGTGAATATTAACTAGTGCATGCTAAACTGAATGTCTAGAGTATGTCATCTTTAAAATGACTCCTTTGTTGAAATGTTGCATTTAGCCAACATTTAGCAAGTATTCAGTATTTGCTGCCTTTAGATATAACTCCCATCCTCTAGTGACTCACTTTAGTGAAGGAGACAGAAAAAAAGGCTATCCCAAGTGGTTTAGAACTTCTGTGCTAGAGGCTTATGAAGGTTATGGGGAGTGCCTGACTCTTAGAAATAAACATTCTTAATTTGCAGATAAAGAAACCACATTCTGACTTGAAGAACTTGACTGAAGCCTACAAATTTGTAGGAAGCAGAGCTAGGGTTTGAACGCAAGTTCTGACTCCTTTTGCCTTGCTGTCTTCTCTTAGGCAGCAAAACATGAAATTCTCCCATAATCCTTGTTAGCACTAGCCCCAGTTTTGGTTGCTAATTGATATCATCATGGCTGTGGATCACCCAGGATAGTTCCACTTATTTTGCAAAACATTATTAACACCCCTAAGGGTGCTGCTATAAATCTTTGTCTATGCATAGCAGTCCTTGGAACTGTTAAAAGATTCTAATGTGTGTGTCTGCCCACGTTTAAGCTCTTCACATCTTTATCGTGGTCTTCACCTGCATGGAAGCTGGTAAGAGAAGATAAGGTTAAAGGCCAGAGCTTTTTGTTGGTCTACATTTTGTTAATGAAAACCATGTTGTTATTATTTTTCCACACATAAAATCTTCATGTGTATTGGAAAGTAACATCTTTCATCTATGTAAAATTTATAGTAGCTAATTTAGGAATTGCATGTGAAACCATTGCAGCCTTAACTTTTCTGTGTGATTTTGTAATGCTGTCTACACAATGACAGAATTCTCTGCAAGAAAAAAACTACAAAAGAAACAATTAGGGTTTTTTTCAGTTAAACGTTAATTTTTCTAAATGAATATAACAAAATTATCAAATAAAGAGATGAGATTACCTGCATTTCAAGAAATTAGAGTCTCATAGGATATGTATCATCTCAGAATTTCTACTTTGGAAAAGTGTTTTAATTCTTTCAGGCAACTAAAATGATATTTAGTGCAGTAATTCTAGTAATTGAAAATCCAGTAACCCAGAAAGGATTGGTTCAAGGCCCATAAGTGCAAGCTTCCTCCTGTGTTACTAAGACATTTTAGATTAGCATATGGTGATATTTAAAAATAAGGTAATGTAATCTAGAATTCAAGGTCATAAATAGTTTTCCCTATAAAATTAGCAATTTCAAAAATGGTAGTTTTTATTTATATAGCTTTTAAGTTTTCAATATGCCATCATATAAGTTATCACATTTTATCCTCATACAGAAAAATTAAAAATGAAAAGAGCTATTTCTAAGTTATTGGCATCCCCATTTTAAAGAATTTGCTTTGAAGAAAACTATGTGTGTCAGAAATGGGACAGAATAATACTTATCTCCTGTTAGTAGAAACATTTCATAAATCTCTCATTTGCTAAATACTGTGGAAAAATATGTTAGTGATGTAATATCTGTCTTTTTGTTTTTTCCAGATCCTAGTATGTGTTAACTTTTGTTTCCTAGGAAGGGGAGCCGGAAGTATTCATTACCCTAAAGGATGAGTAGATTTTGAAAAGGTTTTTGAAATAGTAGATGAAAAACAGTTTCTTAGTTTAGAGTAATCCAAGTTTCCAACCAGATTATGTGTCTTTGTGTTAAAAACCGCTAATCTAATAGCTGTGGTTGGGACATTGATAGAATAATTTACTTGCCATGGTTGTCAAATCCACTGAGTATTTCTGTCCACTATTAGTCTCTTTATTCAAAAGGGTAAAGGTAACATCTTCCGTCAAACTTGCAATTAACAGGGGAGGGTAAGATAGATTTTTTTTTTTGAGTTGTATGCTGCAGAAATTTAATTTTTTATAATACAAAGAGTAAAGAAGAAAACGTGCCAAGTTGGCCTTGATTAACAAAATAATTTTTTCACGTAGAACACATTTAAAATCCATAAAGCAGGCTTATTCGGTGTGGGTATTTTGTCATCAGATGAATTGAGTTTAGATGTTGGCTTTTAAGAACATTTACTTTTAGTTAAAAACCTGAGAAAACCTTTGTTTTATTTTCATCAAAATCCACCCAATGTAAACTTCTGCAGTCAGGAGTTGCCAGTATTATTAGCAGTTTTCTTATTCCAGAAATAAAAATGAAACATTTCACCATAATGTGTCACACCCCCTGATTTGGTCAATGAGCATATTTAATTTTGGGTTCCTCAATTCATACTCAATTCAACATTACCATTATGAAAACCACATGTATGACTATTTGGAATCTCTGTGGTATATTTTAGTTTAATGAAAGTTTTACCAAAATGCATGAGTGTGTATGTGTAGTCTACCTTTAGTGTGCAAATTAATATAAAATTTTATAGAGCTGGATAGGAAATAAGTGTGCAAAATGGTAAAAATCCAAGGTCAAAAGTTTTTTAAAAAATGGAAAAGAAAAGTTAGCCAGTTGTCTAGATCAGGGTTCAGCAAACTTTTGTGATGGGGCCAGGTATTAATATTTTAGCCTTTGTGGGCCATGTACTCTCTGTCACAGCTACTCAACGATGACACTGTCACATGAATGCAGCGTTGGCCATATATAAACAAATGAGCTGTATCCCAATAAAACATTATTTACTAAAACATGCAGCAGGCTTGATTTAGCCTACTGGCCATACTTTGCAAATCCCTGGTCTAGATGTCTCCACATATTCAGCTATTTAATGTGTTTTTTTTGCTTTTTTTCCCAATTATCTCTGTATACAAAACAAACCACTCCAAACTTGGTAGGGAAAAAAAAAAAAAAAAAGAATCATTTACTATCAGTATCTCTCATGATTATTAGTATCTTATTAGTAGTAGTATTATATTATTAATATCTCATGATTCTGAGATTAAGTAGGCGGGTTTGCTTGGGTGGAGGAGTAGGGGGCGCTATCTTCTGTATGTTTACAGTCAAATGGGAGCTTGTGCTGGAGTGATTTCAAGACCTTCCTGACTCACATGTCAGGCTCTTGATACTGTCTTTTGAAGATTTATTTATTTATTTGGGGGGGAGGGTGCTGGGGGAGGGGTAGAGGGAGAGAGAGAATCTTAAGCAAGCTCCATGCTGAGCAATGCAGGGCTCCATTTCATGACCATGAGATCATGACCTGAGCTGAAATCAAGAGTCAGACACCTAACCAACTAAGCCACCCAGGTGCCCCTGATTCTGCCTTTTGGCTGGAACCTCAGCTGGGGCTATCTGCCAGAGTACTTATTGGTGGCCTCTCCATATGTTCTGGGCTGCTCACATTGGGGTTTGTAAACAACAGCCAGGCTGAAGCTTTATTTCCTCTTATGACCTACCCTCTACAGTCATAATATCCTTCTACCACACTCTATTGGTTGTGACAGACACAAGGGAAGAGGGCCTAGATTCCACCCAATGATGGCAAAGTCACAATGTAAGATGGTCCTGTGAGTTGAGAACCACCTTTGTAAATGAAATCTGCCACAGTGGTATTCTGTTCTGTTCTATTCTATTCTATTCTATTCTATTCTATTCTATTCTATTCTAAGAATTTCTAACAGCTGCAATAGAAAAGGCAGGACAAGATTTAGAAAGCAAGAGAGAAATTGGGGCAATAAAAGGAAGGACATATTGATCATGTGACTGAGGCAAGTAGAAGCTAAATCCAACTTAAAATGAGGTTCAAAACACTGGAGCCATGAGTTGAAGTAAAAGAATTTTATGAATATATATAAAAAATGAATGGATAGCTTCAAGTTTTCAGAGGAAGGTTGTGAATCTAAATCCAGACAAACAGGGAAGGAAATCAGAAAGTGGTCTCCATAACCACAAGAATGAGATGTCCTTAACATTAAGGCTACATTCTGACCAACCAAGAACTTCCTCATCTCCTGGAGGTCTGGAACCTCCTGCAGGTCAAGGACATTGGGTGGGACAGGCAGATGAATGTTCTTAGGAGGCAAGGGAGAACCGAGTGTTGACTGTGAAGTTTAATTGTGACAGCCATCACAAAAGCAAAAGTCTCACCAAAATGACTGCATCGATGGGTTGGTTTGACATCACAAATCCAAAATAGATGAAACAGCCCATCTGGGAAGTGAAAGAATGAGCAAAGTCTTTAAAAGTCCATCCCCTAACTTCTCTCATTTTTGCGCTCAATAAGCCATTTTCCCCATTACAGCCCCCGGAAGAGCCCTTCTGAGCATGCACCTTGATATGAGAGCCCCGAGACATCTGTTGTGCCATTTTAATCCGCTCTCAGCTATACTTGGCTCTCTCTGTCTGTGGACCAAATGTGCCTATTTTTTGCTCCACTGATTTAATAGCCCCAGGAAAAGTTGATAATGTAATCATAGTTCTGTCTGAATGAAACATCTCGAGTTTCATCTCCAGACTGTCTGTGGGGCTCTCCGACCCTCCAGACTCTAGGCTTTGCTCCATTCCAGCTACTTTTGGTGTTGAGCCTATGGAAATTAATCTCTCAATGTGTGTGTGTGTGTGTGTTCCTGTCCCTCTATCAGCAGCAAGAAAACTTTGTCTTATTATTTAGCAGCATTTTAACAGGTTTCAGTCCATTAAAAGCAAAAGAGAGCATTAAATAGCATTCTTCAGCTTTTAACTGGTGAGCTTTCATCAGTTTATTAATAGACTCTAACTGCAAATGTGCTTGTTACATGCTAGGGCTTTAGGCCAGTTGTAGCAGCAACAGTGGTGTCCTCTGGGACCAGAAATCCAATTCTAAGTTCTGCCTTCAGGTAGTGCTTTTGGACTGGTTTAGAGAGATTAAACAAATAAATGCTGAAACTTCCCTTCCAGAGAACTGAAGCTGACTGGGTTTATTCATGTTCTAAAAACCCTGGTCTAACAAAACAGCCAAATCTTAAGTAGCCATCTGCCCAGTGGGCCCAGGCCTATTCTACTTGCAATCTCCTGAATGTCATTTCTGTCCTATTTCTATGGCACTTGTGACATTGGATGAACAGAAGGTTGAGAATCAGGATAATCAGAGGGATACATCTGAATTCCTCTACAGATAGTCAGATGTACTAGAATAAGATTAGGAATTTTGCCTTGGTAGTATGGTAGAAGATTATATTCTAGATATGCAGATATATACAGGTGCCAGAAAAGCTAAATTAACATTAGCTCTTTTTGGAACTGGCATACTTCTTGCTTTTTAATAATGAGTTGTTTCCCTTTTTGCCTTGACTGTCAGGAAGACTAGAACAAATTTTATGAACAATTATAATCCTCCTGAAATTAATGGAAGGGAAGAGGAGGAGGTAGATCAAGCACAGGAAGAGAAAGAGACATAAAATTTTAATTTTGCACCATAGGGTTAAAAGAAATCCAAAAGAGGTTATTCAACCTATAAAGACTATGATGATATAAATACATAAGTTCAGTGTTCTAGTACATTCTTCTACCCCCTTCCAATTTAGCATGGAGGAAGCTCTTTAGGAAGACAGACTTGTATAACAGACAACAATAACATGTATCTCTTGCACTTACTATGATTCAAGCAGTCTATATATTATGGATGAACATGGATTCTCATCTTATTCTCATTTTGTGATGAAGATACTAAGAATCAGAGAGGTTAAGTACTTGACCAGAGTCACACAGCTGGTAATGATAGAACCAGAATTGGAATCCAGCAAATCTAACCCCACAGGCCTGATCCTGAACACTAGGCATGTTGCCTCTGCAATGCAAGGTTGTGATCCAGCCATGTGTGTTATATTTTCAGTAAGCATATTATTTAATTCCTTTTCTTAAATCAAGTCTTCTCCATTTTATTGCTATATTAACATTGTTATGTATGTGCATATTATATGATATGTGTGTGTGTGATTACATTTGAAAGTATAGGTATAGGATTGACAATGAGGAAGCTGATAGTATTCATTATTACATCTACCGTCACGATGTTAGGTGAAATTTGGAATTTGCAGTAGAGACAATGTTCAGTAAATAGCCCTGTATTCCCATCCATGTTCAAGCCCTCTTGCATTTATATCAGGGTCATATAATTAATTGTAACAAATGTGATGATGACCAAAGGTGATAGATTAGGAACCACTGCATTTACAAAGGAAAGAACCTAGCATGTAGGACCATAGTAGTGAATGACCAGAGTAGTCATAACATGTTATCAAATGTGAAAGAGTTAAAGCCATTCTGGAGGCATTTGTCCTGAAGAAGTTTTGAGGGTAAGATGCTAGGTATCCTCAAATATCTGATGTGACACCATGTACAAGAACAAAGATAGCCTTGTTCTGTATGGCATGAAACTATGCAACTAGGGCTAATTGATGAAAAATATAGAACAATTCACTAGGTTCACACTATCACACTTATAAGGAGTTTATTCTTGTGCAGTTGTGTTTATTGTCGGCCACTTCTAGTAGAATAGAATTCCTTAAGAACAGGGATGTGTCTGCTTTGTTCATGGCTATTTTCCTAGTGCCTTGCATAGTCTTGGCTCAAAAAACAAAAAACAAAACATGATGACTATCAAATGAATGAATGACTGCATGAACAAATGAACAAAAGAACTTCCTTTCAAGTAAAGCATCCAGATAGTTTCCTGACTATGGAGGAATTCTGATATAGGCCATATGACTAGTTGTTAAGAATGTTTTGGAGCAAGTTCCAGCTCTGGATTATGGTTATACGAGATGTGATGTAATGTTTATTCCAATGCCCAGATCCTCTGATTTTTATATCTTTACATTTGAGCCTTCCTGATAATTAAAGCCTTTTGCTTTTCGTTCCACAGAATAGAAAATCCAGACAAGATGTTTGTTGTTGCAAAACCACTGAGAAATATTGCAGGCACTTCTTTTAGCCCTACCTGTTTGTGAGGACATTTATCATCTTTTGATAACATGTCATCATGTTCAAAGAAATGGACAGTGTGTACTTTGTAATCAGGAGAGGAGGCTGTGGCATGACTGATGTGAGCCTTTATCAAGTATCATCGTCATATATGAGTCTCTGAAATGTGTGTATTTGAAAGGCTTGTACTTGCATTTATGACACTTGGCTCCATTTCTTTGTATGTAGCTATAAATTAATGCATACAGTGACACATCTTTTCAAGTTGGGTGCGCATATGCATGCATGGTCAAATTTTGATTATCAGTCAGATTAGCCTCATTATTCACTGAGCATCCCTTCCACTCAGCTAGTCATTGGCTGGATTTGTGACTCTCTAGATAAATTCTTTTAATCTCTCTGCTAAGTCAGTTGCTAGAGAGAGACAGCCTCTAAATTGGCAGCTATGAAAATCAGCAGCCACTCAACACCTAACAGGATTCTGTGTCAGTTCAGTGTTTTAAGACCTAAGCTAATTCACTTCCATCAAGGAGCTTTCAGTCTTGTTTAGTAGATAAAACCAAAATGGAAATACTGCAGTGTATTACCTATAGGTACAGGCAAAAAAAGGTGGTATAGATGTGGCAGTAGGGGGTTAGAGGTGAGGGGCTGGTTTGGGAAAAGTAGAAGAGATTTGGAATCAGACTCTAGTTTTCTCATCTCTACTATACCATTTATTTTCCTCATCTG
This sequence comes from Phoca vitulina, assembly GCF_004348235.1. Taxonomy (NCBI): domain Eukaryota; kingdom Metazoa; phylum Chordata; class Mammalia; order Carnivora; family Phocidae; genus Phoca; species Phoca vitulina. The sequence goes on along the minus strand of NW_022589713.1, from coordinate 31,650,535 downwards.
TCAAATAATAAATTGTAGTGAGGATGATCAAAATTGCAGTTAAGACAGTATCATAATGCCTGGCACAGAGTAGATATTCTGAAATGGTAGAAAGGTTACTCTTACCATTTATTGTTGTAATCATTATTATTATCATGTATTGTAATTTTGAGATGAGAGTGGGATTTTCTCACTCCTCTGTGATCCTCACAAGTAGAAAAAAATGGGAGACGAGAGGATTAGAAAGTTCATCATCTGGGTGGCGCAGTCAGTTAAATGTGTGACTCTTGATTTCAGCCCAGGTCATGATCTCAGAGTCCTGGGATCGAGTCCCACATCGGGCTCCTTGCTCAGCAGGGGGCCTGCTTCTCCCTCTGTCTCTGCTCCCCACCCCCCACCCCCAGCTCATGCTTTCTCTCTCTCTCTCAAATAAATAATTAATAAAATCTTTTAAAAAGAGAGAGAACGCTCACATGAAGGGGGGTGAGCGGAGAGGGGCAGAGGGAGAGAGAGAACCTTAAGCAGGCTCCATACTTCATGCAGAGCCTGACATGGGGCTCAGTCTCACAATCCCGAGATCATGACCTGAACCGAAATCAAGAGTTGGATGCTTAACCAACCGAGCCACCCAGGCGCCCCTATGTTGCCATAAACTTTAATTGACAAAAAGCAAACTTTTTCTGTAAAGGAACAGATGGAAACATTTTCACCTTTGCACACCATTCAGCCCCTGTCATAGCTACTCATTTCTGCCATTATAGAGTGAAAGCAGCCATATGTAATACATAGAAGAATGGCTATGCCTGTGTTCCCATAAAACTTTATATACAAAATAGACATAGACAAGAGTAGGCCTGCAATTCACTGGCTGCTGATTTAGAGGATTGAGTGAACCACACACTTAGTAGAAGCCAACCTACTCATGGTCCTAGACCATGAGTTTTTGCAATCCTACTCAGAACAAATGGGTCCCAGACCTAAAGAACCAATGGTTCTACTTACTCTACTCTTGTCAAACCGTGCTTAGTACATTGCCCTTAGTTCTTATCTTCTCACTTCAAAGAAAGTCTATGAAATTGCTCAAGGCTAGAACAATCCTTAGGAAGGTAAAAGTTCTAAAAACCACACCAGGAGAGAAGTACCTGAAGCAACTGGAAAACGTTGAACCTGACGAAAACGTTGATAACAGTGTCCAAATACTTGGTTATTTGGAAAAAAAGATGATGAAGTTTATGACTTCAAAAAAAATAGGATTGTTAATACATTCATTCACCCTACAACTGTATATTGAACATCTACTACATTCATGTGCTATTCTAGGCCTCAGAGACAGAGCTGGTCCAGAGCTAACCAGACAATGAAAGGAAATTGCAGAAAGATGGATTCCAATTCAATAAGAAAGCCTTCTCCAAAATTTAAAGCTATCTGCAAGTGGCTTGGGCTACCTTGCGAGGTGATGAATTCTCATTCTTTGTAGTTGTGCTAAAACAGTCCCGCAAATAGAATAAGCTAGCCTGGGTAATTTTAGTCGGTATGATTGGGGCAGTGGTTCACAATCTGCTATATGGACCCCAAGGTTCTCACTGAGTTCCATAAAGGATTTGGTTCGTGGGCTAAGCTTACAAATTTGAACAAGTCAAGTATCAAAAATCATCTGCCAAATAACCTACTAGTGAATCAGGCCATATGTGCTATGCTTTTTAGTGATCATCAAAGTGAACAGGAAATCCTTCTTCATCTCCTGGATTTTCCTTATTGAAAGGAGCTGTTGATCTGGGTGTATGTGATGAGGACAAGGGGGCAGTTAAAAAAAGGGACCACTGGAGGGTGAATTGATACCGAGTGACAAATGACGTTAATCTTACTGTGATACCAAGTGGCTCATCCTCCTGAGATCCCCCTTTTTTCCATACAAGTAAGGACTTTATCCTTTTTTTTCCTTTTTTTTTTTTTGAATAAGTATATGAGTCCACCATGTTTATTATATGCCATTAAGTCTGCATATGGCTCTTTTAATATTGGAGAAATGATATTAAGCATATTTAAAAAGCAGATATTTCTAATTTCTGGTGGCTGTAAATTTTATTTCCATTTTAAAAAAGAAGACCAGAAGGAGTAATCTGTGTGTTTAAATAGCAATAATTAGTATAGATTCTACTTGCATTAATACTGTCTGAGTACATTATGAAACATTTGTCATAGCTAATGCATTTCTGTCAAATCAAGTAATATTAGAAGGGGGCTTTTGTAATGAATATTAATGCAAGAGACAGCTGTAAGTAAAGCAAATTATAGAGGCAGGTAAATGTAGAATTAGCTGCAACTACAAAGTAGCCTTTCATTACAAATTAAGTTCTTATGATGTTAATAAAAACATAAGGTTCTAGGTAGTCATCCAGAGCCTGCTGAATGCTGATAGGAGTTTGGAAATGCTTTTCTAGTACTCTTAACTCTAAATCAAAAGCCTTAAATAAATTTGTCATGCAGAAGAATATTTGCATGTCTTAATTTTTTATTCTTGCCCTTAAATAAATCTTATTTTATAGAAATCTACACTTTAGTGGAGTTAATTTATTTTAAGTCCAAAGTTAGTTCCAGATGCATATGTTTAGAGAATAAATTAAGTAAATAGAGTACTTTGTGTTCATTGAAGCTAGATGCTGTATAAATAAGAGATCATTAACACATCATTACATGTGTTAATTACACATGCTAAATTATGGATCAGGTCTGAGAAGGAAAATTTCCACAAAAGTTACATAAAGCAAAGATAAATTTCTCAAGTGGTATCATAGATGAAATTATACAGAGAAATATGCATTTCCTGCCTGAATATTGAAATAAATTAGTTTACAGCTCTAGAATCTTCTAAAGTTTCCTATGGAGGGAATAATATCAATACTTCTAGGCTACCCATCTAGGTATAAAAACATTAACTTGATAACTTATGTTTTGATCTTAAATAGTTAATATGTTCACAAAAATATTTCTATCCAAAGTTTACATGAAATTTATGGTTGTCACTTTATCCTCTCATATATTTATTACTAATATTTTAATTATACATCATACAAGTTCATTTTACATATTTTATAAGATGTATATGGCCTAAAAGGTAAAAATAAATAAATAAATAAACTTCCCATAATCCCCTCTACCTCAAATTTCTCCTGCTACCTCCTACAAATTTGAACAAAAGTCAAGAGAAAAAATGAGGTCTTATCTCTTTTTCTGTCCCTTGAGTCAGTCTATTTTCTGGGTTACTGGGGACAGTGTTTTTGTATTGAATATATTCACAAAGTTGAATTTAAAAAAATTGCTCTTTCCTTCTTTCTGAGACAATAGCCAGTACTAGGAGAGAGTAGTCCCACCTCAAATATTTGATTCTCTCTGTATGAGACAGCTAGGCCAAATTATATTATGGTAAGAGATTATAATATAATATAATATTATTATATTATGGTAAGAGATTACCCCCAAATCTCAATGGTTTACAAAGACTAAAATTTGTTCTTTGCTATGATTTTGCTGAATAAGCCTTTATTTCTGGGCATGGTCTGATAGAGTCGGTGTATCTGGGTATTACCTGTCTTATGGTACAGGGAAAAAAGAAAGAAAGGGTAAGCCATACATTATCTGTTAAGTTATCTGCTAAGAGATAGCAGGGGTCATTTTTACTCGTGCTTTTCTGGTAGGGGAGCAAGGTCAGTCACATGGTTAGTCCTCACGTTGTGAGGCATATACAATTCTCTGGTAGGGAGGGGAACTGTGGAGAAACATTTTGGGTATTTTGAACAATGATGCTATCATCCCCAGTAAATATTTGTTTATATAATACATATTTTGGAACATCTAATATGTGCTAAGTTTTGTGCTAGGGTTTAGGCTATAATGATAAATAACATATAATAATAAATAAATAACATAGATGCATTTTCTTCTTTAATTTGTATTGTGTTGATTGAAATGTTATGTTCCTTTCATAGAGGCTGCAAATACTACTTTCTGAAAGAAAGTTCATTACGGATAAGGGAGCAAGAAATGGGCCAAGAACATTTCCATACACATCCCTGGAGAATCATCAATTCTGGAAGATGCCCCCTCTGACTTCTTTGTGATAGTAGAGAAAGTCACTGCCACCCATAGATTTGTGTCTTTTAGAAACAGGGTTGGTAACTGATAGGGTGGAAAACTGGTGGCCATTCATCTGTGTTTACTGGTTCTCATTTCTGGGGGCTCCAAGAGAGATGTAAAATTTAAAGGAAGAATTTGCTTGGACACAGATTTTTGGGATGTCAGAGAAAAAACAAGCCTGATGGGAGTGAGCATGAATAAAAATGGGGTTGCAGAAATGAACATGATGTTGGTTGATGGGGAGTTAGAATGCCAGGGTTGAATAGGGATGATGGGACTCCAGCAAGAAAAGGCAAACACAGCACATTAAGGACTCAGCGTTTGACATTAGGGAGACTAATCTGACAGTTGGTAGGTTATTTGGGTACCAGCAGTGACTTGAAGAAGAAAGTACGTAGGGAGATCTTTGCTAAATTGTAAATATGATACAATCATTTCCCAGAACAGGGCTGTTAATAGAACAGGAAAGGAAGGGGTGGGATGAAGAGGCCTTGAAGTATGGTGGATTTGGTCTATCAGAGTAAAGGAAGGGCCTTAAAGACTGTGACTTGGAAGGTCTTAGAATTGTGGGGCAGTTACAAAGATGGCCAAGGTGATCAGGGGACTCTTCAAGGGATGGGAATGGAGAGAGGGCTGTGAATATGGATGAGACTGCATCCAGGAAGACGGTCATCCCAGAATCTCTTCGATCCAAGGGAAAGAATAAGCACCCTCTGGAACTAGTTTTTTGGGGAGAATTAGGTTCTAGCCAAAGTGAAAGATGAAAGGAGGTAAGAAATAGATTTTGGATAAGGAACTTTTTTTTTTTTTTTGCTAGAAAAGAAGTGTTCTATTTTAATTCTGACCTAAATTCAAGTTCTGTAATCTGAAAAAGGTAGCCATTCTCACCTAAAAACAGCTATATTTTATATGTTGCAAATGCAAAATAAAAGAGAGTATAGGTCTCCTTCCAACCGACATATGCACATGCGCACACACTGCACCCTGAGCATAAGTATCTTAAAGACATAATTCAAACAAATATATGTGATATCTTCTACTGTAAGAAGAAAATTGAGCTCAATGTCATTACAAAAAATTCCAACTTATGTGTGAGGGAAATGGATGGTCTAATTGTAGAATTATTAGGTAAATAATAAATTTGGCAATTATTACTTTGAGCAGTCCCCTTTTCTGACTACTTTGGTCTGTTTTAGAGGCTTTGTGAACAATTAAATAAGGAGTGGCCCTCCTCATGGAGTCAGTGTTTAAATCCAATCCACAACTGAAGTGGTTTAGGTCTGTATTTAAATGCTGTGTTTCAATAGAGTAAAGCTGCTACGCACACTATCATAGCTTGCAGCTTCTCTGCCCAAACAAATATCAATCATTTAAATGTCTAACACTGCAGTTGGAGTTGAAGAATATTTACAGAGCTATGTTCCAATAATCAGGAATATTTAACTACTCTCTATCTCTTAATCCATATGACCAGCAATTGCTGAGAAAACAACACACTTATATGTCTGTTGATGATTTACTGTGCATGCAAAATGCATATACACATGAGCTGTATCTAAAAGATGAGGTCTTTTCCATACATAATACACTGGAAATGATTTTACATCAAGCCATAAAAACCAAGAGAAAAGAAATAGATTTTCCCAAGTGTGCCAATGGAGTCTACTTTAAACTCAAAATTTAAGTACCTATAAAATGTAATCTTTTTTCCTGTCTTAAATGTTATTTGCACTAGTATAAGTCTGCATTGATTGTTTCCTAGGGGGACTGAAAGAGTTAATGGGCCTGACATTTGAAGTGTGTATGTCTTTAACTTTGAGCATAATGGAGCCAGCTCTTTGGTTTATGAGAAAAATAAAGATGTTTTGAAATTTTATACAATTTTAGAATGTTGGATCTATGAGGGTCTTTCCTCTTGGATCTTTTCAATATTAGAGAGTCTAAATAAAGGTTTTGGATTTTAACAAAAAAGAAATCTTTTGGTAACTATGAGAGATTTTTTTTTTTAAGATTTTTTTTTGTATTTATTCATTTTGAGAGAGAAAGAGAGAGAGCATGAGCAGAGGGAGGGGCAGAGGGAGAAGGAGAAACAGACTCCCCACTGAGCAGGCTCGATCCCAGGACCATAGGATCATGACCTGAGTTGAAGGCAGACAGTTAAATGACTGAGCCACCCAGGTGTCCCGTAGCTATGAGAGATTTAAAAATAAGTATCAAATCCCTAATCTCCTGAAGACAAAAGATGAGCAAAAGAATTATTAGATACTTTAAATGAAGATATAGTCTTATTTTATAAATGACATTATTCACTAAATGTCAAAACAGAAGTTGATTGCTCCAGATAAAATAGATGCCTTCAGATATATTGTTACAGAATACATATATATTTTAGTATAAAATATTTAGTCTAATTGCATTACCTAATATAAATATCAATTCAACTATTGGTAATGATAAATGGAATAAAAGCAATTATTACCTTCCCCAACCAATTTTTTAAAATAGTTTTTCTTTTAAATTTCTAACTATCCCAGTAGCATTTTATCACTCTGCATACCTCATGAAAAGAAATAACGTATCAGGGATTTAACTCTAAAACAAAACAAAACAAGTTTTTTTCTTAATTTATTTTATATTTTCTGTATCAACAGCTAGAGAGAAGTGTCCTTATCAATTACACCAAATACATCTTAGTCATAATTAAAATATAAAACTATTCAAGGAAATGTGTAATTAGGAATGTAACGAATATGAGGAATATATCATTTATGTATGATTTTTGTTAACAAAGGCCTACATACGGGTTTCAAGCAGTATAAAATCATTTTGGATTTTGAGAAGAGCAAGACTTGTAGAGGGCTTTGATTAGAAAATATTCTGTATGTTTGTTTTAAAGTTTCAGTATCCAAAATTGTTAATTTTCTTTCTCAGAATTTAAAATAAATGAAATATATTTCTAATGTCAAAAGTAAAATGTGAGAAATTTTTGAGGCATGATAGCTTGAACTGTAAGTGAATATTGTAAAAAAAGTATAATTTCTGTTGACCTTAGGAGAGTGATTTAACCTCCCAGACCTCATATTGCTCTCAGATGTAGGATGGAATGAGATCAGTTCATTTGCCAAACATGTATTTCTCAAGTACCTACTAAAATTGCAGAGACCTTGCAAAGTGCCTGGGAGATAAGACGCACAGAGACACAGTCCCAGGCTTGTGATCCTCACCACTCTGAGAATTTTGCTATGATTTGCCCCGATGCCGTGGTCTGGGGAACTTCCCCTGCTACTCTGAATAGACACTCCCTCTCGGTTTCCCTCACTAAACCATGGTCAATGAAAAACAATGAAAGAAGAATGGGCTGGTTGAAAAGTTGGACAACTCCTAGAAGCAACATAGATTTAATTTACATAGCTTTGTGCCATGCACGCTCCAAGGTACTAGGTATATGTTGCTGAGCAAGTGGCAGAACTTACAATTTAGTGGCTAAACATGATAAGCAAGGTTATGTAGATATAAATATATGTATATGCTACAAAATATCTGATATTTTATATGTGTTTATATATCATAGCTTCTGTTAACTGCTGTTAAAAAAAAGCAGAGTGTTTAATGGGAGAAAATTGGGGAGCATCTAAGTTGGGTTCATTAACCAAGAAAAATATCTCTGAGGAGTTCACATTTACATCAAAAAGTGAGATATGAGAAGGGCCCCAAAGAAGGCCAACCCAGTCATGGAAGAAAGTATGTGCAAAGACTTTTTAAAAAAGAAAAAGTTTGGCATATTAGAGAAACGGAAAATAAATATATCATTCAGGGTTGAACAGCTGGATTTAGAATTCATCTTAGCTTGTTTTAGTAGGAGGGATAAAATGGATTGCAGATTCACTAGGAGAGCTACAGAAAGAAACAACCTGTAGAACTGGGCCAGCAGGGGCCCATGTCCAGTATCAGGGAGACACTGCAATCAGGAAACAGCCCACACGGGAAAACTTCCCCAGGAAAAACAGACCCTTCCTTCATACTACTTGTCAAAAAAGGGGAGAAAAAAAAGAGAAAGAAATGTTTTTCTAAATCCCTTTGTCCAGTCTGATGCAATCTAAATGATAGAAACCAAACCATAGCCAGGACATAATGGGTGAATCTAGGACCTAGAGTTTGTAGCTCTCTGGCCTCTGGCATGGATGCTGAGCTGAGCCACTCTGTCCTCTACAAAACAAGAGAGGGAGACAGGAACAAAATCATGCTAGTTTTGTAAGCTACAATAGCAGTTGGCCTTTTTTTTTTTTTTTTTTTTTTGAGTAAACCCTACACCCAACATGGGGCTTGAATTCACAACCCCCCAAGATCAAGAGTCACATGCTGTACCAACCGAACCAGCCAGGCGCCCCAGTAGCAGTTGGACTTTTAAGAGTAATGGGAAGCCATTGCAGAGTTTTAAAGAGGAGTCATCTTTTTCATGTTTCAAAAATGTTTGCATTTGTTGTAGTGCAGGCGGTGGATCAGAAATTAGGAGCGGAATCAGGGAGAATGAATAAAGGTGGTTACACCAGTCTAGGCAAAAGTGATGGTCACTTGGAACAGTGTGGGGAGAAAATTGGTAGAAGGATCTAAAGTACATTTTGAGATAGAAACAAGCAGGCTTGTGGATGGATCAGAGGTGAAAGGTAAGGGAGCAAGGATAACCCAGAGTCAGACGTAAGCAGTTGGCTGCCTGGTAGTGCTGTTTGTAGCTGAGGATCGGATTTTCAAAATGGGAGTCATCACTTGCTCTTGAGGGTTCCATAATATATTACTTGCTCCTGTGCTGTAGCCTTCCTCTTATGTCCCCTTGCCATTGGGTGAAGTTCTTACCTGCTTCCTATTCTTAGTTTTAAGTTCTTCATGAGCAGAGACTTCTTGTCATATTTTTAAGTTAGGTTTTGTATCCCCCTGAAGTGCCTAGCACAGTGCCTTATGTTCACAAATGTTAACATAGAATTAAATAGTCCTTCTTTGGTCACATTCCAACCCTTAGCAACATGGCTTTATTATAAACATAAGGAATTATTACTTTACAAGCCTATGGAAAAAGTTTAACCTTGAGGCTTCATCAGAGTGTAACATGAGCTAAAGTTTAAATACTCAGGTCATGCTGTCTTGAACATATTTCAAGATGGCAATAGTACAGACCAGTCCTCACGTAAACACAAAATTTCTCTCTAAATTAAGCAAAGTAATTTAGCAAATTTAGCATTTTGTTCTCTGAACCTATGTATGTAATGAACTGGGAAGAAATAATTACTATGTTTCCTTCCAATGGGAAGGAAAAAACATAACCAACAATAATTGATTTCCTTTGTTTCTCTGAGATTTTCATGTACGAAGATATTCAGAAAGACCCTATAAATATATTCAGAAAGAAGTCATTTTTCCAATTGTGTCAAAACTAAAGAGTCTTCAGGGAAATGTTACCCTACGTACTGCAGGCGATTTCAAATAAGACAAAACTGATTATAATAAAAATATTTTGATGTTTTAACTTGAGGGATGAAAAGTGTTCTCTGTACTCCATCCTCTGGGAATTTTTTATTATTAGAAGATTTCATATAATAGATTAATTAACAGAGAAATATTTCCACCATATATATAAGAGGCTGACATTTTATTGCAGAGAAATGAGTTTGCATACTTGCTCTGCGTTCTTTAGAGAGAGTATCAGAGCTGCTTTAGGGGCTATGTATTAGCAGAACCTCTGCAGTACCAGCAGACTATGGCTTTGAACTTAGTTCATAAAAGTAATGTCCTCATATAAATAGATCCTGCCAAATAATGGCAAGAAAACAACCCAGGGTTTAAGTGAACGAGAGAATGAGAGTGAGAGACAGAGGATGGTGCAGTGCAAGAAGTCCTAACTCAGAACTCAGGAGAATTTGGAACTGACCCTGGCTATAATATGAGACATGTGGGTTATCTTGCACAAGTCATTCATACTTTTCTAGACCCCTATTTTTCATATTAAATTGACAGAGATATGACATGAGACCCACCATCTAACTCTAAAATTCAATAATTTTGTGATTCACCATCCTATATGGTTCTTTAATGAAGAATTGAATATCGCATTTGAATTCAAAGTCCCATTACTTACTTTAATCTCCTGGCAGATTCTGATGGCCGTGTTGTGTTGCATGTAATTGCAAACCTTCCCAAAGTGTGTACCACAAATATAAAGGTATACTTGGGCCCATTGGTGGCTGACAGTTGGGAACAACCATGCAAAGACAATTTCACCACAAAAAGGTAGTCAACTCTGGGCCCTTTCCTTAGCTTTTTGCTGTGTCCTATATTGTTCATCTTCATAGTCAGTCCCAGAGGACGTCTTCTGTCTGTGGGAGTGGTTATTAAACTATAGGTCTGGCTCACTTTGGGTCTGTTATGTGAATAAAGAACATTTTCTTTTTTTTTTCCTTTTTTATTTTATTATGTTATGTTAATCACATACATTACATCATTAATTTTTGATATAGTGTTCCATGATTCATTGTTTGCATATAAAGAACATTTTCTCTAATCAGATGTTAGGAAAACCATTTGTTTTTGCTTTTCCAAAAAAATTAAAGGTAGAAATCATATTAGGTACTTATCACACTAATTTTGCTTTTCTTTTATATATTTTCTTTTTTTTAAGATTTTATTTATTTATTTGACAGAGAGAGAGACAGTGAGAGAGGGAACACAAGCAGGGGGAGTGGGAGAGGGGGAAGCAGGCTTCCTGCTGAGCAGGGAGCCCGATGCGGGACCCGATCCCAGGACCCCGGGATCATGACCTGAGCTGAAGGCAGACACTTAATGACTGAGCCACCCAGGTGCCCCTTCTTTTCTATATTTTCATGTCACTGATTTATTTTGAATAATGCCTTTGATACTAATTCTATGAAACAATATTTTTAAATGTTAAAAAGGTTTACATAGAAATTTCTGATATAAACAATATTTTTAAATGTTAAAAGATTTATATTAAAATTTCTGATGTGCTTTCTCAGTCATTTTGTACTCTGACAGCTTTATAGAAATTTAAGGATAATATAGGTAGACTACATCCAGCCCCATCACATTTTAGAATAATACTAGTGACTGGGTCAAGAATTCTAAAGCTGGACAGCTGCCTACTTTCCTCAAGCTACCTCGACAACTACTCTGTATCCAGCACATTTTTAATATAGGCCTTTTATAATGTGCTCTTAATTCTTTAGTTCTATCAGCACACATTTGTTGAAGAGTTGGTCTGTGCCACACTGTACCAGGGAAAACAGAAAATAGAGAAGTACGTGGTATGTTACCTTACCATGATTATGCAATGAACCTGTATTTTCAAGGCGGGCGGGAGGGGGGAACTGCTCTAAGTGCCTAACAAGACACACAGCAAGCAAAGTGCTGAGAGAAAGACGGTTACCCTTGGTTGATATGACTTCCATTTTATCCAACTTTAAAATCAACACATTCCATTAGTAGCTATATTCTTAGTCCTCTTACCCATTATTTTTTTCTTAATGCACCTGCTTTGTGGAGTACTTTGAAAGAAATGAGAGATTGCTTTGGATCTCCAGTATTAAACTTCTAGACCACAAAACAATTACTGACATTTTCCCCCTCTCTTTAAGTCTTTGTACAGTTATTTAATATCTTGAGTTCCACTTTAATAATTATTTCTTGAGCTTTAAGTGGCCATGCCTATGTCAAATTATTTGTTACACTGAAATAAGGAAAAGAAAACTTAAAAATCTTTCTCAAGTAATTGAACTTCCATCAGTCTATATAGTTATTTTAAAAAGAGAGAAGAACTTGAACATCAATGGAATAATTTATAATAAAACAACTAGAACACTTTTCCCATAATGTGAACCAAAATCTACTCTTTTATCAGATATATGTCCAGTGTATATTAATTATTACAGTTCAAAAAAATTTCCACTTATTTTTCCCTACATTTCTTAAATTCCCTTTGGGAAAAAAAACTGTTTAAAAAGGACGACTATAATGTGCTTATATTTTGTTCTCAAAGAGAAAACAATGTGTACTAAGATGTGTTCTGTGAAGCATGGGGTCAGCTGGAGGTGAACTCAAATTTTGGCAGGTTGCAGGGAAAGCTCAGGGTGGCATTTGCCTTTGTGAAATCACAGTGCAACTATGATTATTTTCCAAGTTCATGGCAGAAATGTCTGTGGCCTCCTCCCATATTCCATGTACAATACAAAGATCAGTACAAGTGAACAGATTTCAGTTCCTTTACTCTTTTATTGAGGCATACTTTACAGATGAATCTGTTCACCAGTATAACCATCACCCTGGGAAGGATATAGGACCTTACCATCACCCCAGCAAGTTCACTCATACACCCCATTCCAGTCAATGCTTTCCCTATTCAGAGCGCAGATCTGCTTCCGTCATGGTAGACTACTTTTGCCTTTCTAAAATGTGATATAAATGAAATCATACCGTGTATTCTTTTGTGCCTAGTGTCTTTTGCAACATAAAGTTCTTCAGGCTCATACATACTGTTTTTGTACCAATTAAGTTGTTTCTTTTTATTGCTGAATAGTATCCCCTTTTATGAATATATCACAAATTCTCCATTTACCTGGTCATGGCTATTTGGGTTGTTTCTCAGTGGTGCTTTTATGTACAAAGCTGCTCTGAACATTTGTGTATACTTTTTTTCGTGGATATATTTTGATTTTTCTTCATAAATACCTAGTCGATTGCTGTGTTCTAGGATAGGAGTGTTTGACTTTATAAGAAATTGTCGAACTTTTTTCAAAGAGATCATATCATTTTACATCTTACAGATAATACCTAAGTCTCATTTACTCCATATCCTTGCCAACAAATGGAATTGTCAGCCTTTTAAATTTTAGCTTTTCTAAGTGGGTGTGTGTCGATGCAGTATCTCATTGTGGTTAATATCCCCATTCTGTAAGTGTAGAAACTGAACAAGTAAACATTTCCAAAGGTTTACTTGTTCAAATTCACACCACACACAAGGGGCAGAACCAACATTTCCAATGTGCCCATAACTACTATGCATAGCCTCACAAGTGCAATTTCTGGGTCCTAAAGCATGTGGCACCCATATGAGCCTCGAATAGCCATTGAGAAGCATAGTTGGCTGGGACAGAACCAGGATATTGAGAATGACCAGGGAGATTCCACAAAAAGAGGTCACTGACACCAGACATCTAAGACCAGGATGAAGGTATAGCAGTGGAAGTGAACTGAGATCTGTGTGTTTGCTCTTTGCTAGCATCCACTCTTTCTCCTTCTTCCCCAGGCCAGACTCAATGGGAAAGGAGTAAGATTGGCAAAAACAACAACAACAACAACAACAACAAAACAACCTTGCACACAATTTTAGAAAACTGTTTTCTTTCCCCAAATACTATGAAGTCTTTATGCATCAGTAATAATGTCTCAAAGAAACTATTTTACTTAGTCTTCCAACTTACGTGTACTTAGAATACTGTTTTGGCAAAAACAAACAAAAAACACTTCTAAACCTCTCACAACAACTACAGCATCAACAAAAACAAAACCATTCTTAGCTTTTGTATCTTGTAAGAGCTGTCAAGTGCATTCAATAGAGAAGTAAGTGAATTGTGTTCAAGTTTTGACACAGAATCTCATTAATTAAGTTTCCTTCTTAATTCTGCTTTCACATGTCATTGATGAGTACATTGGTGAAGAGCCATTAATGAAATAAGCTGCCCAGCCCGCCCCCCCATCAGCATTTGGTATGGATAAGAATGTAAACGCGAGGGCCAGTGGCACAAGAGCCTTGTTGGAAGGAGCTGATGAGAAATTCTTGATCATCAGTAAGTAGTTTGGCATAGTCAAGAGAGCACAAACCAGGGATTTAGAAGATTTGTGTTCTGGTCTAGAGCCTGCTTCTCTCTAGTTCAGTGTCCTGGGCAAGTTATTTTATCTCTTTGGGCTAGTGTACTGTCATTTATCAAATCATAGGACAGTACTAGATACTGTCCTAAGTTTCCAGTCCTCTGCTTTCTTCTATACTTGCCAATAATTCACAAGGACATAAGGTGGGGAGAAAAAGGGCATGTGTAATTGGGAGAGAACATGGAATTAAAGGAGATGGAACCAGCTCTTCATTAATTTAACAAATTTTTGTACCTAATAAATGCTTGAGCAGGACTCACAAGACATAATGGAGAATAAGATGGATGTTACCATTTCTTATGGAGCTTTCAGACTAGTGAGGCATGCAACTAGTAGGCAGGAAATTGAGATACAGATGTTGAAAGCCATGATTGTTAGCAACAGCATGCAGGAGGGGTTGACAACCCATTTTAGGGGATCCTTGAAGGCTTCCTGGAAAAAGAACTTTCTTAGCTGAGGAACAAATAGGCTTTACCCAATGTGAGCCAGAATATTAAAGCCGAAGGAGACATACTGTTTGAAGCCTTGAGATAAGAATGATTTCCAAGGAAATGGAAGAAGTTCAGTGTGACTAGAGCGAAGTGGATATATGGAGGAGTGGGCAAGGTGAAAGAGGAATCTAGAAAGGTAGACAGAAACCACATCCTTAAGGACCTTGTAGGCCATATTAAGGTCATTGGATCATATGTCCCAGAATGTTGAGCAATTGAACATATTATAAGGTAATAGATTAGTTGGTAATAGATTTGCATATTAGAATGGATTGAGGTGGTGTAACAGAAGACATGCAGGCATCATTTACAGAGCTATGTCAGTGATATAGGTGTGAGAACTATTAGTAGTCCAAACTTTACTGTGGAAGTAGAAAGAGACAAGAACTTTCCAAGACCCTTGCAAATCCTAGTAGAGGAGCCTGGCACACATTTATGCAGAGAAGAGTAGTAGTCTTCACAGTAGTCTCCATAGCCTGAAGTATGATAGAGAATGAATATTCTATAGCCCGAGAGAGTAGATCAGCCTGCAGGCCATGAGTCTGGTTATGTGCCAGATTCTTTCCCCACTGCCTAGTGTAGGTCTACTGTGCGGTTAATTATAAACATTAAATGGGTGATAAAGAAACAGATTACAGAGATGTTGTGAAATTCACACAGGTGGACTCTGAATGACTTATTTTCACAGTCAAGGAAGAAGCAGAGTCGGGACAGGAACAAGACACATTGAGACTCACACAGATGTGAGACAAGAGTGCCAAGAAAACTAAATAACTAATACATTCTTGGAGGAATTATTTGAGAATGTAGGCTTAAGCTCTTGTAATAATTGACAGCTTTGGCTCCTAATTCATTCATTCTTTTATGGCTTTTCCTGGACTTTAAAATATTTTGTCTTGTGTTGTCTACCCTTGCCAGGTGATGAGAGGCTGTGACCGTCTTGGGGCTAGGGGTGCTTGCAAAAACATGAATAAGGAAAGAGAAGCCCGTTAGATCTAAGCTCTGCATGAAATATTTCAATACATGATTTTCCCCACTGAGAAAAGAGAAAGTACCTCACACTGACTGAGATTATATACGACATTGGTAGACAAATTTATAGCACCTACATAACCACAGTTTCAAATAAAAAATATCCAGTGAAGAGAAAAATGCTTAAAAATTAATGTGTTTTTCATTAAACACTTAATGGGTTATGTAAAAATATAATCTAAAGCCACAAAAAAAATTGGAAAGATTCTAGATATAAATGTAGTTACTTACATGGAAATAAAATTTAGGTTTTCCAGGTGGTCAAGAAGACAGTAAAAACATATGCACAAAAAAATATTTAACAGAAAATATCCCATATAAAGAGAGATGGATGGAAATCTGTTAAACACAAGGCATAGAGTACTTGGATGTAAAATCTTTCTGTGAAGATGACTAAGTATTTAATGAGAAAGAAATTTATAGCTTCTTACTTTGTAGCAGTCTTTGGCTGACCCTGGGGTCACATGACCGCCTCATAAATTTGCTTGGATCTCTCTGCCTGCACCCCACTGAAAAAGCAGAGAGTAGCCGAGTAATGTTTGGTAAGCAGGGGTACTATCTCATTTTCACATGGGTGATATTTCTATGAACATTTTAATATGCTACACATTTGCTGTGATTTTGTTTTTCTTAATCCAGAGATTACTGTTGAAATGGTGTTGAGTTGTGTATGTGAGTGTGTGAGTGGGCTCACACACATGTGTGTGTATTTTATTTTCTGGTGGCTGTAAATAATTAAGCATGTGTGTCTATGTTTTTTTAAAAAAAGGGATTTTTGGAAACTATGAGTTGAAAACACGGCATAAACATATTAACTTTGGACTGCAGCTTCTAACAGCTGTGGTTTTAAAACCTCAATTTTAAAACCAAATAGAGCCTCCTCTATTTGGGGAAGAATTGACTGCTGTTGTTTCTGAAGTAATACAGTGTTCCAGAGAGAAAAAGCAATCAGCATTTGAGTTTGAGGTTCTCTGGGCAGGGGTGTGTGTGTGTGTGTGTGTGCGCACACACCTACAAGAAGAGACACAGAAAGAGACAGCATGGGAATATATTTTGTCTTTTTAATATAAAAATGCATTTATTAACATTAAGATTTATTTGCTTCAAATTAGTGAACTCATTTAAAAGAAGGCTTTTGGTTTTCCATTTGAAAATATAAGATTGCCTAGTTAACAGAAAAGTGTATGTGAATAACGTGTTACTCTACATTAGCCTTCCAGTCAGGAATTATAAAGTTATTTTGAAACTTCCGCAATTATTTCTCAAAAGTCTTCTTTATGTGTTTGAAGCAAATACTCTGTGAATATTGTAAAATAAAATATTTGCTTTAGGAAGAGATTTAGAGGAGTTTAAGGATTATTGTAACCTTTGTTCCTTTGCTTAATCCAGAATTGTATGTAACATTTACCTCAGCTGAGCTCACTTCAGTTCATTGCTTTGTTTCAATGGTTTCATTTGTATGTGTGCTGTCCCCTCCTATAAATAAGACAGATGAGACATACACTTGTTCCTGTTGCATATGAAAAAAACTGATGCTAAGTGGCTCTCCCAAGAGTACACTATATGAGAGTACCAATTTGGAAAGAAAAAATGTCATCTTTAAAATGTAAACATTTAACCCCATCCGTAATGTTGAAAATCATCCTGTAAGGCCTGTCCTTGAAAAATGAAAGACCTCAGATCTGAAGAGGTTTCTCCTGATTCTCAGATATTTGGGCTCTAGTGTAACCACCTGGAAATGGGCATCTTTGCATATCTGTAGGCATCTATGGAGAAAATCAGCAAGTCTGGAGTCCTGGGTGAGGAAAAAGCTGGGCAGCTCTTACAGAGAAATCTGTCTTCAAGGGGCT
Source organism: Phoca vitulina (assembly GCF_004348235.1). Taxonomy (NCBI): domain Eukaryota; kingdom Metazoa; phylum Chordata; class Mammalia; order Carnivora; family Phocidae; genus Phoca; species Phoca vitulina. Next base: position 31,633,119 of record NW_022589713.1, on the reverse strand, counting down.
TAGCTGTTCCTCACTCCACCAGGGCCGGCAGCTCTGAGCATGCCCTCAGGACTCTCAGGCTCCCACATGTGCCTCTCGGCCTCTCTGTGTGACTCACGTGCTGACCACTGCTCAGTTCTCTCTCGTCATTATTTTAAGTAATTAGTATTTCTTTAATTGTGAAAGCAATAAATTGCATATGTGTTTTAATACAGAAAAAAACAGATTGTGTCAATCACTTATATATCCTTCTAGTCTTCCTTTCAAATTACATGGGATGTATTTTTTATAAAAATGGGATCATATTACATATAATGTTTTATAATATTATGTTACTGAATATTTTCTGTTCTACTTCATTTTTCCTCTTAATCTGTTTTATTTTTGTATATTTACAGTTTTAGTTAGCTAGACTAATACAGTTATATGTATTCCCTTTAATATCATTGTAGCTTAGTGTACTTATTTGATCTTTCACATCTATATATTTTTTCCATCAAACAATATTTTAAAAATTGTTTCACTTGGTGTTGCCTGCTTAGCTTTTTAGCTTTCTATGTAAAGCATTATATAAATTTTATTATATATAATTATATACTCTATATAATTATATGTAGTTATATATGTTACATAATTATAATGTATAATTATAATGTTGTCATATATAATTCAAACTTTATAGCATTTAAAATCCATTTTAATTTGTTTTGTCTCTTACCTTCATTATCAGTATCCTTAGATTCCTAAAAATTGCTATTTACTTCTACCATAATGTTACATGTACATCTTTTAATGTCTATTTTTACCCTTAAAATAATATTTAGCTACTTATCTACATACCTATATTCCTATTTATCTCTCTTTACTTATAAGTTATATTTCTTCCCTCGACTTACTTAATTGCAAGCAAGCATTTTAGATGTCAGGATCAGCTCTGAAGTAAACGTCTCTCTCTCTTTGCCATTTTGTTCTATGACAACACAACTTTTCTCCAGAAACTAATCATATCTTATAGTCTGAGAAATCTTAAATACCAAAGAATTCTTGCATCCTATGTCAGGGTTAGGGGAGAGGTAGAGATTAAATTAAAAGTCAAAGTTTGTGTTTGGATTTGAATATAACAATGTCAACCGCCAAACCACTACGGGGTGCTCTGGCGTTTCTAGTCTAAGGGATTTGTTGTTGATTGTTGTTTTTACTGCTGCCATTGGACATACAAGCGATGTGTTGGACTGTCAAATTTCTGTTCTGTAAATTTAGGAACCAAAAATATTAGCTCACTCAGAAAATATTTATTTAGCAACTACTATATAGCAAGAATCCTATTCTTATCTATTATCTAGAAAGTCACAGGGAGTATCTAAGCCAGATATGAAGTGCTCAGAGGTTAAAAATACTTGAATATGGCTGCAGATGTGTTTTTGTCCCAGTTTTTGCCAGCGAGCAGCCTTCCTGGACGTTTGCAGTTACGTAGGGAGCATGATCTCAGAAGAGTATTCAACTCAACTCCTTTCAGCAGACATTTGACATGTACAGCTACAAGCTGATAATGTGTGATTTCAACTGGCTGGACGTCTAATTAGTGCTGTGCGAATTTGGAAACAATTAAGTTCTTATTTAACATTTGGCCCAACATGAATAATGTTATAAATGTGAATTTATAACATTTGTACTAGAATTGCTCTCTTACACTGTCCTCTTCAAAATTAGAACTTAATTCCAAAGTTTTAAATTTAAAAAATTCACAAAGCATTTAGAATGTGAAGACCAAAAAGGAAAAATGAAACCTTGAAAATGATTTTAAAAGGTGAAAGGCAGGGGCGCCTGGGTGGCTCAGATGGTTAAGCGTCTGCCTTCGGCTCAGGTCATGATCCCAGGGTCCTGGGATCGAGCCCCGCATCGGGCTCCTGGCTCAGCGGGGAGCCTGCTTCTCCCTCTCCCCCGTTCATGCTCTCTCTCTCTCTCTCTCTGTATCTCTGTGTCTCAAATGAATAAATAAAATCTTTAAAAAAAAAAAAAAAAAAGGTGAAAGGCAGAGAGTCGGTGTTCACTTTGTACCCTTTCCTTACCTCAGGTCTCTCTGATACCATAGGTGATGGGAGAGGTACACCATGGTCTTGGTCCAGCCGTGCAGAGCTTCGATCTTTATTTTTTTTTTAAGATTTTATTCATTTATTTCACAGAGAGAAAGAGAGCACAACTAGGCAGAGTGGCAGGCAGAGGGAGAGGGAGAAGCAGACTCCCCGCTGAGCAGGGAGCCTGGATGCAGAGCTCCATCCCAGGACCCTGGGGTCATGACCTGAGCCGAAGGCAGTCGCTTTAACCGACTGAGCCACCCAGGTGCCCCAGAGCTTGGATCTTTAGATGAGCAAATTCAAGTCTCCCAGCTTTCACTTTTGTGGGGTGTTTTTATTTCAGTTTTATTAAGGTATAATCGACATATAAAACTTTAAGATATTTAAAGTATACTTGGTGATGATTTGATATACATATTTGTTGTGAGAAGATTCCCCCCCATCTAGTTCATTAACAGAACACACCCATTACCTCACATCTCTCTCTCTCTTTCTCTTTGGTGAGAACATTTAAGTTCTACTCCTTTAGCAAATTTGAATTATACAATACAGTGTTATCAACCACAGTGACATTTTAAAAGAAGCAAAAATAGCTCTTGCTCTGATTTTAAAGAATTTTGTGAGAATGAATGGATGTAAAAGCATTTAGCAAATTGCACAGTGCTAAACAAAGCTTAGATGTTATTAAGGCAATCAACTTAATATTTTTTTCATGACAGAAAGATGAGCCTTGAGTTTTTTCCAGAACTAGATCACAAACCAATTGTCCTAATTAATTGTTCTTTTCTTTAAAAAGTTCCACATCATGACTCTATATCAAATTACAAAACCATCAATTTTAGAGATTACAGCTGCTCTAATGAGTAACTTTGTTATATCTTCTTTCCTTAAAAATTACTGTAGCCAATAGAAAATGATAAAAAATATTATTTCTTACACACATAGCACAAAGACCACACATATAAACACTGTGTGTTTATTAAAGGACCCATTTGTTATAGCTTCATCACAAGATTACATCCAAAGATTTAATTTCTAAACTGCATGCAATATAATATTTTATAAAAAGAATCAATTGCTTTGTCCCTTTTATTCCCATTGAAGTACACAATTTAAAAGCATGCTGTTAAAGCTTTATACTGGGGGTGCCTGGGTGGCTCAGTTGGTTAAGCGACTGCCTTCGGCTCAGGTCATGGTCCTGGAGTCCTGGGATCGAGTCCCACATCGGGCTCCCGGCTCGGCGGGGAGCCTGCTTCTCCCTCTGACCCTCTCTCTCTCTCTCAAATAAATAAATAAAATAAAAAATCTTTAAAAAAAAAAAAAAAGCTTTATACTAAATATAATCTTGTATAAACAAAGTTAAACGATAAATACCCAATACCCACCAACTACTTCATGGCTCTCTATACTATTTCTCACATGATCTGATATCTGTGAAATAGTTACACAGAGCATTAGGCTGAGACATGAATTTCAGGCAAATACAGAAACCCAAAGCACTCCACTCCAAATCTACATCAGTCGTTCATGCAAGTTAGAGCACACAACAATAAACTATATTTGAATTTTATTTTGTCTAGCACTGGAAAGAAAAAAGAGGCTGTTGTAGAAAGAGCATCTGAGCATGAAACTGAGATCAGACCTGAGTCTCTTGGGAATCCTTATATAAACAGCATCAACAGAAACATGAACACAAAGGAGCAAGCTTCATATTCAGAGTAAATTGACTGAGAATTGAAAAAATTTGACAGGTGATTTAGCAACAACCAATAATATTAGTGATGTGGGCCAAAGCTGTTGCAGCCTAGGTTGTAAAGCAAGACTATGGGAGGTTGTAAGGGGTTAGCTCGGGACCTGGAACAGAATTGTGTCTACCCAGACTTAGAGAATGGAGTCCCATCTTAATGGGAGCTGAGTTCTAAAGTTGCCACCTAAGGTGAAAATTGGGTATTATCATAGTTACCCTTGAAAATATCTCAGGAAGGTGGCAATTTGGTGTAGACATTCCATCTCTCCTGAACGCCCAACCTGTTCCATTTTCATCAAGCAAAACCATAGATTATGGTACATTGGGCAAGCAATAAGTTGAGGTAGTTGGTTGTGTTTATGGGCTATTTTGTTTAAAAATAAAATATCCTTGGCATGGTGGAATGCTTTCTCTCTTTTTTAATTCTAATTCCAGTATAGTTAGCATACAGCATTATATTAGTTTCAGATGTTCAATATACTGATTCATCAGTTCTCTACATTACTCAGTGCTCATCAGGATAAGTGTACCCTTAATCCCCTTCCCCTATTTCACCCATCCTCCCAGCCACCTCCCTTCTGGTAACCATCAGTTTGTTCTCTATATTTAAAAGTCTGTTTTTTGGTTTGTCTCTTTAATTCTTTATCCATCTGTTTTGTTTCTTAAACTCTTAAACATATGAGTGAAACCATATGGTATTTGTCTTTCTCTGCCTGACTTATTTCACTTAACATTATACCCCCAGATCCATCCATGTTGTTGCAAATGACAAAATTTCATTCTTTTTGGTGGCTGAGTAGTATTCCATTTGTGTGTGTGTGCGTGTGTGTGTGTGTGTGTGTACCACATCTCCTTTATCAATTCCTCTATCAATGGTCCCTGGGGTTGCTTCCATATTTTGGCTAGAGTAAATAATGCTGCAATAAACATAGGGGTGCATGTGTCTTTTCAAATTAGTGTTTTTTTTTTATTCTTTGAGTAAATACCCAGTAGTGGATTACTGGATCACGTGGTCATTTTATTTTTAAGTTTTTGAGGAACCTCCATACTTATTTCCACTCTGCCTGCAATGGTTTACATTCCCACCAACAGTGCAGGTGGGCTTCTTTTTTGGTAGAATGCTCCCTTGATGGGGATTGAAAACTCATTGAGAGTAGAACATGTCCTATCAGTCTTGTACCTATTCCACACCATTGTCCACCCATTTAATTTGTGATTCCCCACACCATTTATATAATTTTAAATTTATATTTCACTTACATTGTTTCACTCCACTCTTCTTCTCCTTCCCTGCAGAGCAGAGATGTGAATCAGAGATAGTTAAATGCAACACTAGATTCAATCATTCATCCAGCCAGCCAAATAATAAGTACTTTTTTTAGGCACTTACCAAGTGCTAGATATTGCCCTTGGGAGACTCACAGTCTGGGGAAAAGATTACTAATTTAAAAAATAATTATAGTAACATGAGTGATACCCAAATAGAAATATGGGCAAGGGTGGTATAAACTTATGGTGAAGGAATTGCTGAATTTCTACAACGATATTTGTGCTGAACCTTGGCCAAAAGATGCACACAAAACTAGAAAAGAGCATAGCATGTGTGGCAACTAGGACAGTATGACAAGATTAAAATATAGTGTGCAGGTGAGGAGCTTGAATGGAAGCTTGAAAGCTATCAAGAGGCAGACTGGTATATTATACAGAGTAGGTTAGATTTTGTTCTACAAGGTTTTTAACAGAGGCGTGATTATAGTTGTCTTTCAGGAGGATCTTTTTGGCTTGAGGTACATAACTACCATCCCACTTGCATGTATTAATTTACAAAGTTCAGCCTCCCAACATAGAAACCTCAGGGCCTAGATAGTGGGAAGTCCTGCTCCTTAATACTTTTGAAGTTCACCACTGATCAACATAAGAGTTGACATACCCTCCAGGTAACATGAGTCAGCGTTTGGTCGTGCTTCCTCATAGTAAAACCAGAGATGAAGGTGCTAGAATTTAAAAGGGATTTTCACAGCTTATTGTGTTTTCTTAATAACTGCTTTATTGAGATATAATTCACATACCATACAATTTGCCCATTTAAAGTATACAGTTCAATGGTTTTTAGTGTATTCACAGAGTTGTGCATTCATCACCACAATCAATTTTAAAGCCCTCCAGAGAAACCCCAGACCCATTAGTAGTCACCCTCCATTTCCTCCCAACCCCCCTGGCAACCACTAGTATGCTTTCTGTCTCTGTAGATTTCCCTATGCTGGGTATTTCATAAAAATGAAATTACATAATACCTGGTGTTTTGTGACTGATTTCTTTTACTTAACATATTTTCGAGGTTCATTCGTGATGTCATATGTATCATGATTTCATTCCTCTTTAGGGCAAAATAATCGGCCATTGTATGGATATACATTTTATTTTTCCCTTTGTCAGGTGATGCATGTTTGGATTTTTCCATTTTGGGGGTATTCTGAATAATGTTGCAGTGAACATTTGTGTGCAGGTTTCAGTGTAGACATGAGTTTTCTTTTCTCTTAGGTACGTGTGGAATTGGGTAGGATGGGAGTTGCTGGGTCACATAGTAAGTCTATTTTTAATGTTTTGAGGAACTATGTTAAAATGTTTTCCAGGGTGGCTGCATCAACTTATTAGGTTTGAGACTACTTATTCTTAGCTACCAGGTCAAAAATTGCTCATAAAGTTTCCCTAGGTTCATACTCTTAGGAGGTAGGCTCTTCACAGAATTAACTACCTGGAAAAAAAAAAAAAAATCAGTCTGTGTTTTTATTTAATGATGGTGTTTCTGTAAAAGCAAGAACAAAGCACATAAAATGAATAAACATAAAGTATAACTACTAACTAGTCTTAATACACATAAAATTCATTTAGGTTGAGGATAAGATTTAAAGAGCCATAATATTTAGTAAAAGTAAACTTGTTTCATATTTTTACCTATAGTTTTTTTTTTTTAAGATTTACTTATTTATTCGTCAGAGAGAGAAAGCACATGCAAGGGGAGTGGCAGGCAGAGGGAGACGCATGCTCCCCGCCAAGCAAGGAGCCTGATGTGGGACTCAGTCCCAGGACCCCGGGATCATAACCTGAGCTGAAGGCAGACGCTTAACCAACTAAGCCACCCAGGTGTCTCATATTTTTACCTATAGTTTTAAAGAGAGAGAACCTCAATCTGTTTCTTAACAGAGTCACATTTCCTAGGTTTTACACTGTTTGACACTTGAGAGTTCAAATTTTCCTCTTTTTTTCTTGCATGACTGGCTTTTATCTCAATCTCCTTTTCAGCCTCTTTAAGTGAGTTGTTTGTTTGTTTCCCCAAGAGTCTCAGAAACTCACTTTTCTGGACTATATCATCCCTTTCTTCCTGATCTAGCAGAATGGGAAGAAAAAAAAAAAAGACATTACAATATTGCCTTGATATGATTCCTGACATAACTTCCCAAATGCAGAAAATAATTTTGCACATATACCCTATCTAATTTAGCTTTTGGCCTTTGGTAAAGAAGGGACAGTGAAGACTTAGTTGTGTGTAATTCTCAAATTAATTTATTAATCACTTCTTTAGAAAATCTGTGGATCTTACAGCTAAGTTTTAATAACCATCCTGTTTTTCAAAACATCATATTATTTTAGAGCTGGAAGAGATTTCAGAAATCACAAAATTCCTTATTTAAAAAAATAACCACTTTTTAAAAATCACCTAATTAAGTCACACCTGAAAAAAAGAAAGCAGATATTTTAAAGAGATAAACAATGACGTCTACATAAATGCAATCACATACTGATGTTGGGTCTTCCTCTGCCTTCTCCGACAATTCATTCTCTCTTTTCAAGCATAATTTTATTTCCTGGGGTGTTTTGTTTGTTCATCCATTCGTTCAAGAAATATTTGTTGGGACTCTACTATGTCTCAAGTGCAATTCTAGATGCTAAGGATCAGGAGAGAACAAAAACACTAAAAACCGTGGCCCTTGGAGAGTTTACATTCCACTGGTGGAGACTGATAATGAACAGCCCTTAGGCTGTTATGTATTTCATAGCATATTTGAATGTGATTAAGTTCTGTAGAGAAAAAGAAAGCAGGGAGGGGAAAGAGGAATTGCAGGCCTGGATGCAGGGATACAGTTTTACGGGTAGTAAGATAAAGCCTCTCACTAAGAAGGTGATACAGACTTGAAGATGGGGAAGGAAGGAGTCATGTGATTTTCTGGAGAAGAGTGTCCTGGATAGACAGAACAGCAAACTCAAAGTTTCTGAGGTGGGAGGCTGCAAGAAGACCAGGGCGGCGTGGTTGTTAAGGAGGGAAAAAGATAAAGTCAGATAGATAACGAGGTCCAGGCTACCTAGGCCTTCTGGCCATTGCAAGAACATTGGCTTTCAAAACACAAACAAACAAAACATTACAGAGATAAAATTCACATAGTAATTTGCTGTTTTAACCATTTTAAAGTGTGCAATCTAAAGGGTTTTAGTATATTCACAGTGTTGTGCAACCATTACACTAATTCCAGAATTTGCATCCTCACAAAAAGATACCCTGTACCTCCTAGCTTCTCCTCCTTCCCATTCTCTGGCAACCACAAATCTACTTTTCGTCTGTATGGATTTGGCTACTCTGGTGAATATGGGGACTTTTGTGACTGAGTTCTTTTACTTAGCATCATGTTTTCAAGAGTCATCCACATTGTGACATGGGGCAGTACTCCCTTCCCTTATATAGGCTAACTAGTGTTACCTTGTATGGACATACCACATATGTGCATCCATTCATTAGCTGATGAACTTGGGTTGTTTTCATTGTTTGGCTGTTGTGAAATTCTACTGTGAGCATTCCTGTACAAGTTGATGTGTAAAAATATATTTTCCTTTATCTTGGGTGTATATTTAGAAGTAGAACTTCTGAGTCATAGGTTAACTCTATATTTAACTTTTTGAGAAACTACCAAACTTTTCGACAGCCACTGCACCATTTTTTATTCTTATTAGCAATGAATGAGGATTCTAATTTTTCCCCATCCTTGGTAACACTTATTTTATGTATTATTTTAATTTTTCATTCATTATTATAGCCATTCTAGTCGATATGAGATAGCATCTCATTGTGATTTTCATCTGCATTTCTCTAATGACCAATGATGTCAAACATCTTTTCATGTGTCTTTTGGCCATTTTTATATTGTATCTGGTGAAATGTCTACTTAGATCATTTGTCCACTTCTTAGTCTGTCTTTTTCTTGTTGAGTCTGTGATTTGTTTTTATCACTTTCTTTATAGTGTCTTTGACATGCAAGAGTTTTTAATTTTGATGAAGTCCAATTTATTTTTTTCTTTTTATCTTTGTGCTCCTAGTATCATTTTTAAGAAACCACTGCCTAATCCAAAGTCTCATGTATTTATAACTATATTTCCTTATAAGAGTTTCACAGTTTTTCACCCATTTTGAGTGGTATAGAACTTGAGACAGGGGTTCATCATAATCCTTTTGCATGTAGATAACCGTATGTCCCTTGAAGAGACTACTCTTTCCCCTTGAATGGTCTTGTCACCCTTATCAAAAATCAGTTGACCATAGATGTACAATTTTATTTTTGGACTCTCAATTTTATTCCATTTATCTATATTCTGGTATCCTTATGCCTTATTGATTACTGTAGCTTTTTAGTAAGTTTTGAAATCAAGAAGTATGAGAACTCCAACTTAATTTTTCTTTTTCAGTCTTGTTGAATATTGGGATCCCTCTGTTTCTATATGAACTTTAGCTCGTCCATTTCTGCAAAAAAGGTCATTGGGAATTTGATAGATTTTACATTTATACTGTATATCACTTCAAGGAGTATTACCATCTTAGAATATTAAGTCTTCCAATTCATCAATAGGAATGTCTTTTCATTTTTTTAGATATTTTAAATTTTACATTAGCAATGCTCTGTAGTTTTCAGTGTACAAGCCTTGCACTTCATGGTTACATTTATTCCCAAGTATTTTATTCTTTTTCATGCTATGGTAAATGAAATTGTTTTCTTAATTTTATTTTCAGATAGTTTACTGCTAGTGTATAGAAATACAACTGTTTTTTGCACATTGATCTTGTATTCTGCAAATTTGCTGAACTCATTTATTAGCTCTATTTTTTTTTTTTTTTTTGTAGATTCCTAGGGTTTTCTATATATAAGATCATGCTGTCTATGAACTGAGATAGTTTTACTTTTACCTTTCCATTCTAGATACCTTTTATTTATTTTTCTTACTTAGTAGTCCTGGCTAGAACTTTTAGTACAATGTTGAATAGCAATGGCAAAACGACATCTTTGTCTTGTTTCTGATCTAAGATAAGGAATGCTAGCTTTCAGTTAGACATTGGCTTCTACTTGAGATGAAATAGGGAACATTCTGGTGGTTTGAGGAGAAGAGTGATGTGATCTAACTCCTATTTTAAAATAATATCTTTGTCTTTTTTGACGTTTTAAATGATTACAATTTCTAAAACTAAAGCTAAAAACCTTAGTAAATATGATAAATAGGTATTAAAATCTGACATGGTTCATTAAATTTAAATAATAGAGTAATGTTACTATACAAAAAATGTTTAATACATACATATGTCTCTTTTAAGTACAATAAAACTAGTTAAAAATTAAATATATAATGTGTTCAGGTCATACACATTGTCTTAGCTGTATCTCTACCTCCCTATCTATCTCTATTACTGTGTGATTCTGCAGTGTCCTGTTGATAATATGCAATTTTTTATACTTCACTGTTGATAATCAAAGATAATATTTTCTACCAGTTGGCAACAATAAGCCCTAAAAAAATCTTGGCACTGATAATGGCTTTCCTAAATAATAGCCACGTGTTTCTAGCAAGTGCCTTTATATCAATAAGCCAGTTTTCTCTTTAATAAAGTAAGAACTCTCATGCCTCACAGTATTGTTACAAGGATAAAAAGAGAAAAGTGTCTACAAAACTTATTTGAAAACTAAAGAGCGCTAAACAAATGTAGAGCATCACTATTATCTTGCATCTTTTAAATGTTCTTTATCACACATTTGTTTAATTTCGTAATTATTTAGTTTACCTTTGAAAGAGTCCACTGTCACACCTGATGGCTGATTCATGTAACAGTAATGGCATTTAGAATAAGAACCTATAAAACTAGACAGCTAGGTTGTTGGACTCACTAGAGAGAACCACTCTATATCATGCAAAGTTTAAAATAGCAAAAAATAATGAGACATAAAAGTAGTTGAAGAAACAGTCTATGTCATTTTGAGTGATGCATTATCTATAATCTTGGGTATATTGTGTAACATGTATCTCGCAAAAATCAGCTGTAGACTTCTTTGGCATTTACCATTCATTTGCATGTCAGTGATATTCACATCAGAATTCATAAATCATCATATTTGGTGGCACCTTTTCCATTGGCCTCTCAGAAATCTTAACAGAATATAGCCTTCAATTAGAAATGGAGCATTTATGATGATGTGAGCTTCAAAGATCAAAAGAGAATAATTTCACCCAAATCCTATGGATTGGTCCATCATATTGATCCATTAATATGGAGAAGCTCACAAAAGTACTCTCCCTATAAAATCTGTAATTTAGAAGGGCAAATATGACACAGGTCTCTCTTGCCCTTCTCTCTTGCTTCTTTTCTCTCTAGTTCCTTCTTATCTTACAAAAAAACAGAGCTAATGAGCAAATACAAATAATTTCTATCTCATTCACATCTATTCAACTTAAGTTAATTAAACTTCCAGTCTGAGGAAACATTTATTAACCCAGATTGACAAGTCAGGCAGAGAAGAGACTTTCATTGGCTTTGGAATTGTACTTTGAAGGTTAGGTGCAGTGGGATTTTTCTGAAGAGTTAAGTAAAAGCAAATGACTACTGAAATTATGGCTTAGCAGTGTTGAAAATGAATATATCACATGTGGAATGAAAATAAAATTGTGTGAAAATAAAATACATTATTTTTTTAATGTCTAAGCATTTTTCAAGAATTCCCAGATATGTACAATTATTATTAGACTTAAATTATCTAGGTAAATTTATTTTGTGCTTCAATTTTGGTAAAGAGCACTGTATTTATACAAAGCTAGGCCTAAGCTTCAGTGTTCTCTAGATGAGCTGATGAGAAAAAAATGATTTCACTGAACTCAGGTCATACAACTCAACTCTCTTAGCTAACCTGCCCAATACTTGGTCATTTTTTTTTTTTCTTTTTCCCAGTCAACCTGGAAAGTTTTTAACTTTTTTTCTCTAGCAATGTCCTCAATTCTAGAAGAGCAGCTCACAGGAGCAAATTGAAATCTCAAAGGGAGAGATACATACGTACATGTGTGATTTTATTTAGTTAGTTATTTCATTTTGGATGAGGTAGGGAATAGAGAAGCTGAGCAAAAGAGGAGGCAAGAGAGGGGCATGAGTCCTAGCCTGGGGCTTGCCTGCATTTTCATCCCAGTTTCCTGCAGTGCGATCCAGGGACATAAAGCACGAGGTTAGACACACAGCTGCCATCTCTTCCTTTGCCTCTTCTCCCTGTTTCTGGGAGGCACAGATAGTGGCCATGAGTACTCTTTCCTCAATAAACCATGACAGTGCCGTCCAAGAAGTAAAGCCTCCATGCTAGAAATAGCCTAACAAGGTCACCACCTTCTCTGCCTGCCATGGTCCTAAGCCATGTCCTTAAATACCCAAGAGCTGTTTCTTCTCACCCAGCTTGCCTTCTGGCTCTGACTTCTCTTGCCAGCCTTGTGAAGTGGCTGTCGACCTGGCTGTGATCTTGACTGGTTAGCAACAGCCTTCCAAGGGCCAGGCTTGGATGAGGTCTCCGCCTTGCACACTCCCCATCCACTCAGACTTCTGACTTCACACATCCTGCCCTGGACTGCTAGCATCCTTGGCCTGGCTTCCTCCCTGAGTAAGAAGAATTTACCAGGAAGGATGTGAACAAAACTAGTCACATGCCACAGTAAAGCTTTTTCCCCATTTCTAGAGAAACAACTTTAAAAGAACTTAACGTTGATTTAAAACAGGCTTATGGAAAACAGGATACATAGAAAAGAAAATCTTCTGTCCCAAGAAAATTAATTTTCAAAAAATGATCGATACAGCAAAATGGTTTACTCTAAGTGCTGGCTTTAAATTTTAATTGTCACAGTTGGGTTTTGGTAAAAGTAATAGAAATCATGTTTATTAACAACAGCTATACAAATATGTATCCTAAATAAAATCATGACTCTTTTCTAAGCCTTGATTAAAAATTATATTTTAAAATTATTTTACCTAGGGGCACCTGGGTGGCTCAGTTGCTTAAGCATCTGACTCTTGATTTCTGCTCAGGTCATGAGCTCAGGGTCATGGGATAAAGCCCAGCATTTGGGCTCTGAGCTCAGCGTGAATTCTGCTTGGGATTCTTTCTCTCCCTCTCCCCACTCTTTAGATAAATAAATAAATGAAATCATTAAAAAAATTACTTTATCTAAATTAATGATGAAATTTCAGAACTTTTATTCATTTCAAATGGTCTCTAATATGGTGTTCTGATTTGACTCATGAAATGAGATCCCACAAAGTGAAGTGGAAGAGAAATGCCATCATCCTTTGAGAGGTCAGGTCTCATAGGATAGATTTCTATCCTTTTGTAGCTATAAAAATATTTAGCATTCTACAGGATCAGAATGACAGTACCGACTGTCACAGATAATATGAATTTACTTTGAAATTAATTCACAGGCAGCATATCCTTTATTAACACAGCTGTACTTTAAAAATATATTTATCTTAAGGTATTGAATGAAATCTTTGTTGATAGAGCTAACCAAAAAGTCTTTTTTTCCCTAAGTATTTACTCAAAATAAATAATTGGATTTGAAGCTGTTTAAATAATGCCAAAATAACTGGCCTCTTAAGTAAGCCCCAAAGAAAATCAAAATGGTTATTCTGTATCATTAGACAAAAGAGAGACTAATTTTTTTAATGTTTCAATTAGTGTTTTGGTGAAATGGAAATGCAGTTACAATGAGGGTGTTCTCAAAAACAAAAAGAAGATTATATGATATGGTAAATTTTTGTGCAAGAAACAGTTTGCTGTAGCTTGAGATTTCTGGAACAGTATGATAGTTTATGGGAATAATAGGAGAGTTAGTTTTATATCTGGAATTTCATGAAAATCCGGTCTAGGTTGCTTCCGTAGATAAAATGAGATTCTTAACATCTTGGAAAAAAGGTCTGTTGGCTTTGCTGGGGAAGAGAGACATTTGCTCCAGAATTTTATTATTTTTCCAAGCAGTTCTATTAATTTTTCAGCAACAAACCTTTTAGAAATGTGTAGAATTCTCATTTCTCTTGTTCTATTTTGATGTGCATGCTTCCCCTAATTTTTATGCCCCCCCCCCAACTCTTAAAAATTTCTTGGCTGAAGTATATTAACATTACAAGGAAACAACAACTTTGAGGAGAGAAATTCTATCAAAAAGTGATTGTATTATATGATGACCTCCCTCTTGTTCTGCTTTCAGCAGAGGGGAAAAGAAAAATAAATTGCTGTCTTGGGTGAAATGACTGGAGTTTGAATCTTGAGACAACATAGTTTATATGAAATGCCTAGCAGTTGTTGAAAAGTTGTCATTAAAAATATATATGTAATATGTTTCCTTGATATTTTTAAAGGTCTTCTCTTTTTCTATGTCTCTCATCTTTGCCAGCCATTTTCCATAATTTATCCAGTAGAACTTAACTTCCTGAAAACACCTTTCCTGATGTTTTGAAATTTGAAGAAAAAAAAAAATCCTTTAATCCAGATGTTTGAATGTAGCATGTTACATCGTGTCATCTTTCTGGTGATTAAAACATTGTCTGCATAGTTAATCCATGAAGCACTAACATTGTAATGAAAACTGCTAAGCAACTCACACATACAATAAACCGCCCAAGCCCAGATGGGGTAAGGTCCTAAATTATATCCACGCTAAATATTTTAGCAGTATGCCAGCCATTTATGAGAGCTTGTTTTCTTATCTTCAGGACAGATCTATGGTACCCCCCCCAAAAAAAAGAAAAAAAAAAAACTGAAAACTGAAGAGCTGACAATTATTACTTCCTTTTTATCCTATGGGCTACCTAACAGGATGGCTTGGTGGAACTATCTCTATGTCCCCAATTCTCTACACATTCTAAATTCACTAGTCAGAAGGCATGTTCTCTCTCACTTTGTGTTCACTTTTAATTAGTAAAAGCTTTCAGGATTCATGATTTATCATGTCATAATTTTTAATAGTTATCTATTATGGAAGGACACAAGCCAAATCCTTACTTTTTACCTAAAGCACAAGGGCAGAAAGAAAACTATTGTTATGTATATTAAACAGACAAACTACCAAAGGCCATTGCTGAAAAAGCATGCCTTGACTGTTGCCCAATTTCAAATCGAGTTTTTGAATATACAGACATTCTCATTGATGAAATGGGAACTGTTACTGCGGCATGTAGCACTTTTTCCCTCTGGAAGTCTTGGAACAGGGGGATTGCTGTTCATAGATTTGGAAAGGTTTTTTTTTTTTTTTTTCTTATTCCTTTAGAAGCCTAAAAAGCTTCCTAATCTAGTGGCATCCAGGTCACTTAAAATAGCTTTGAAATAAACTGATTTTCTTTTTGACGTCTCCTTTTTTTTTCCCTTCTGTAAAATTTATCAGAAAGTTCACAAATTCTGACAAAATTCACCCCTTCTTCTTGGTGCCTACAATTGTATGTACAGTGGCCAGACCCACTCAATGGACTCTACCAAGTCCTAGCAGTCCTACCTTCTGATTAACTTAGTTTTGAATGAATTGACTTTAGATTAATCTGTGTTTGGAAGGGATGAAGCAGACGTCCTACGAGCAGTCTAAGAAATGGATTCCCTGGGAAATGTGCAGACCGTGCAGTGGAGAGAAGACTGTATTCCTACAAAAGAGCCCCTGGTCTAACTGCTGCTTGGAAGGTTAATTAAGCCCCAGAGTTAGGTTTCTCCGTTTCAACCATCTGAATGTGTCTCCATCCTCCCTCATTTATTGTCACATATATCTCAAAAAAATATATCTCTCAAGAGAAATGTTCATTGCTTGCTTTAGGTAGTATCTAAAATCTATATTTTTAAAGAGTTGTTTCCTAATTTATCCTGAATTCCCTGATAGGGTGATCAGTTTGCCCTGACTTTCCAGGCCTTCCCCTGTTCTAGTACTGGAAGCTCTGTCTCAGGAACTCCCTTAGTCACAAGCAAAACAGGACAGTGCTCACTTGACCCCTCATTTCCCCTTTTTACATCAGTGACTTTCTATTTAAGTGATTTTATAGCTCTAAAGCTGAGTTAACCTAATTGACAGATCTGTCAGTTGCGGTTCTTGATTTTCTGGCCTCAGACCAGCAGCAGTGGCAGTAGCAACACCTGGGTACTTGTTAAAAAAGCAAATATTCAGGCCCCAACCCAGACCCAGGAATCATAAACTCTTCCGGGAGGGAATCAACGATCTGTTTTATGAAAACTTCCAGGTGATTCTGAAATAGAACACATTTTTGCAACCACTAAGTTTCCAGAAAGAGGATTATTTTTGATGCACAAAAGTTTCTAACCTCTTGGCTTCATCATTGTGGGATGCTGTGAGAGCCAAAAGAGCGTAGAGAAAAGAGAGTGAAAGAAGCAGTGTTTTAAGAGTTATAAGATGAAAATGAGGGTGCCTGGGCAGTCGGTTCAGTGTCTGCCTTCGGCTCAGGTCATGATCCCAGGGTCCTGGGATTGAGTCCCACATCAGCCTCTCTGCTCAGCGGGGAGCCTGCTTCTCCCTCTGTGTTCTCCTCCCTCTCTCTCTCTCAATCAAATAAATAAAATCTTAAATAAAAAAAAAAAGATGAAAATAAGGATGAAAACTTAGGTTAGCAGGTCAGAGATTTGCTATTTTATTGCTATGCCAATTTTCAGTCTAGTGACTTACAGGGATATGACCTCAACTTTTGAAAGAAAGGCAAATGCCTAACAATAAATTTACTGACAACAGTCTCTATATGTATCAATTATAAAATATCTAGCAAGCTCTTTCTAGTTGTATTGTGGGGTATGTATATATACTAAAGGAGTATAATATATCCCCCTGACTTTTAGAAACTAAGGCTCCAACATGGTAAGCCATTGATAGAGATTGTCGAGGTGACTGTTATCAACCAAGAGCATCACTGAGATATTAAGTTATGGACCTGATACATAGCTGATAAGACATGCCAGGGTTTCTGCTCTAGAACCAGCCCCTTCTTGTGGACTTGAAAGAAAAGAATGAAGGCAAATTGTCTTATAAAGAAAAAAAAAAAAAAGACCAACTCTAATCAGCTTATCTTTCCTTCAAGCAGAGACCTTGTCTTCTGAGGAAGAACCTAAGTCAAGCCATAGGACCAGAGTCTCTGATCCGTTGTAGAAATGAGCGGTGTCTGGAAGCACAGCCACTGTGTTGTCCCGAGACAACCTTGCAAAACTGGCAGTCCACAGCTCAGAGAGAACACAGAGAAGATTTTGGCCCACACAAGATTTTATATGCATACACACACACACACACACACACGAGTTGCTGATGCTTATAATTTGGAAATTTTACATAAAACTTTTTGGCTTTTATCAAAATAATAATCAAAGCATCTGGCAAAACTGGAGATGTGTTTCTAAAATGACAGGAACTAACTGAAGTGGTATAATGAACTACCTCTTTCCTACAGAGCTGCGTGCTCTCCAGTTTACCACAGTGGCTAATACTATCGTTGTCAGGGGCCTTGCTTCACTCATTTACATCTTCTGCCTTCCCTGGTGTGTGTATGTGTGTGTGTGTGTGTGTGTGTGTGACTATTACCTAGTTTTTTACCTGTTTCTACTTGATGAGATCCCAGTTCAAGCTAGAGAGGTCCATTTTGAGATCAAAGACATTTTGGAGGCGTAAGGCTTGGAGATAGAAGTAGATCTCCGCTTTGGTTGGCCAACTGTTCCATCCTGCCTACCTCCTCAGGGGGCTGAACAGTTTCTGCTGAGCCTCCTGAGCTTCGGGGACCTCTGGTGTCCCTCCTGCTTGGCCTCATCCTCCAGTCCTTCCTCCTCCTCATTAGCTGCACTTACAGTTGCCCAACCTAAGTCAATCCTTCTTTGCTCTGGTCCTAATCATCACTTCCTTCTGAGGGCTTCTGCAACTATATGCTAACCTGGCAACCTCATTCCCTAGCTTATTACTTCAAAATTCTAATCAGTGGTAGGAATAACCTAAATTTCTGATAAATTATCCTATGAAAGTTAATCTAATATTACCCTCTCAAATCATAGATGCTCCTAAAAAATGGCCATTCCCAATGAAACTAATTGGTCCTGGCTTCAAGAGGCAAATCCAAAAGTTAAATCACCTATTTAAAAGAAATAGGCTCCATCTTAAATACATTTCATCAAAATAATTTACATCCTAATCTACATGTGATATACATGGTACAAAGTGAGCTCATGTTCAACAGATAATCATTATCATGTATGAATCTACTCCTGATATAATTGCCTCAAAGAGATCATAGATTGGGCAGCTTTGAGAAGCATCAAAAGTTGCAGTTTGATATTTTTGTTTTGTGAGTTTTTGAAATCTCTTGCCTTTCTGTAATTTCTAATATGTGCAAGACATGGGAAATCTAGTTCAAATGTGATAAAGGCAGAAAGAATTACTCAATCATTAAGAGTTTCACTGGACGTTGAGATTCATTGAGGTCACTGTAGGACAAGAACATGCTCTGTGATTTAAAAAGTACAGGAAATCACTTTTTGCATGCCACTTGCACCATTGGAGGCATGATAAAATCAAAGTTTGAAGTACAACTTATTTTTTTAATATTTTCTAGTGGCACTTCCTCGTGCTCAACCTCCTCAAAGAGAGAAAATCCATTGCCCCCTCTCCCTCATTGTATTAGCACCAAATCACTCTTGAGTGTACAAATTATACCATGTTTATTTCTTCACCTCCAGTGAGTAGCACAGGGTCTGACATGAGGGTTCATTCAGGCCCAGCCCAAAAGTTTCAGGGCCAAGACCAGAGTGCAGATGTCATCCAGGTAAATACTGACACTTTCTACCTGATGCCTCACCTAGCAGCCCCACAGCCTGCACCCCAGGGATTAGCCCCTGTAACCTGAAGGATAAGAGATCTACTCGCCTGTGTCAGACCTGAGACCTACCAAGTGGTAAGACAGATCGGCAAGGGCAGGGCAAAAGCTGCTCCCCAAGCCAGGACTTTCGGATGGTGATTGGACCCACCCAAATCAGGCAGCCTGTGGGGGAGGTACCCTTTCTCCCCACCCTCATTTTGTAAGCTCAGGATTTTAGGCAGTTTGAAGCCCTTCTTATACCATCCCAGCAGAGGGGAGGGAGGGAATTTGTTGGGGAAAGGACTTTGTCTGCTTAGGTGATTTCATGTAGCCGGGTATGAACAAACGAACCTCTGGTTTCCAGATATAGGCTGTGATCTCCTACCCCCTCCATTATTTATTTATTTATTTAGGAGAGAGAAAAGGAGCAGGAGCAGCTTGGGGGGAGGGACAGAAGGAGGGGGAGAGAGAGAATCTTAAGCTGGCTCCACACCCAGCATGAAGCCTGATGAGGGGCTCAATCTTCTGACCCTGAGATCATGACCTGAGATGAAATCAAGAGTCGGATGCTTAGCCGACTGAACCACCCTCCTGGCAACACACATAGACACGTGCACACACACAGATACAGACACATACATACACACACAAATTTGTAAGCTCTGACTCTGTATGCTGGCCTCTGAGGCACCCATTCCAGCTCTCACTTCCCGTTCCTATCATTCTCACTTGCTCAATTGGTTTTCAAACTCTCTAAAAACATTTTTACAAGGGACGCCTGGGTCATTCAGTCGGTTGAGCTTCGGCCTTCGGCTCAGGTCATGATCCCGGGGTCCTGGGATCAAATCCTGCATCAGGCTTCTTACTCAGCGGGGAGCCTGCTTCTTTCTCTGCCCGCCACTCCCCCTGCTTGTGTTCTCTCTCTCTCTCTGACAAATAAATAAAAATATTAAAAAACAAACTTTTTTACAAGATCAACAAAATAAAAAAATAGACATTTGTTTCAATGGCTTGTGATATGTGGAGCGCTCAAAAATACAGTACCCAATGCAGAGGTCATTCCTGCCTGGGTCTAACGGTGTGGTACTGTGCTCAATGTTAGTTAAATTAAATTAAATCCATAGGAAAGAATCCACCGGTAATAATTTATAAAATCTTGTGACTTTTGTCACGAGACACCTTTTTATACTTCAGAATGTCAGCATATTTAAGAGGAAGCAGCTGTTCTGCTCACTTGTTCGCAAGCCTGGGTGAGACTTAAATTCACACATGGAGGAAGGACATAAATTGTATATAATTCTGAGTTTCTAATCTACAGGAAAACATGATGAGCATCTTTGGGTCATAATATTAATTCCTATCACCTGAGAGGAAACTTAAATAACTCAGCTCTGGTTGTCCTACTTGGGTTATGAGGTCTGTGTCTAGGAGAATTAATTTCTTACCTAGACCATGTAACTTGGCTGTTCTGTTTTGTTATCTGGAATTCAAGTCATTGATATTTTCTGGAATCTTTTCTTATGCTTTATGGATTTTTAAAAGGTATTTGCAGTGTTTTTGCACAAGGATGAGGGCCACAAATGGGCCACTCTGAATACTGACAAGTTTTCTTTTGTTCTCAACTAAAGCCCCATCCCGCAAAATATTAGCAATCTGTTTTGATGCCAAATCCAAATACTGGCAGTTGCAATAATGAATATTTGTTACAGGATACCAGCAGAAAAACTGCCCAGAAATACAGAGCTAAACCATCTCAAACCTTTTTCTTCCCACTGAATAGCCCCCATTATTTTTGACTCCCTGTGATATATATTGTTCTTAGAGGGTCATTGGTTGAAGAGTGCAAAGAAATCTGAGTCCACCTTTGGGGAACATTAGGAAAAGTGAATCATTATTCCAGTTTCCCATCTTTTGGGAAAGAAGGAAGGAAGGAAGGAAGGAAAGAAGGAAAGAAGGAAGGGAGGAAGGGAAAGGAAAGGAAAGGAAAGGGAAAGAAAAAGAAAGAAAGAAAGGAGAGAGAGGGAGCGAGGGAAGAAAGAGAGAAAGAAAGAAGGAGGAAGGGAGAGAGAAAGAAAGAAAGAAAGAAGAAAGAAAGAAAGAAAGAAAGAAAGAAAGAAAGAAAGAAAGAAAGAAAGAAAGAAAGAAAGAAGAAAGAAAGAAAGAAAAAAAGAAAGAAAAAAAGAAAAGTAAGACATGTAGCTTACTTTTACCATTTTGCACAAGAGGTTGAGAGCTGTTGATTTTTCTTTTCTCCCCTCCTCCCAAAAGGATTCCAGTAACTTAATACTTCAGCATAAATGGATGATTGGACAAACATGATTGACTCTAGCTCAGGCTATGTTTAGTTTCTTTTAAAGTCAAATTTTTAAGGTGCTATCTTCAAACATGCATAATAAATCATGACCAATTTGAATTAGCTGAAGAGGAAAAAAAATGAATTAGCTGAAGAGAATGTAGTCAATTCTTTTATGAAAAAAAAATCAAAATTTTAGCAATAAAAAATAAATGAAGAGCATATGTTTCTGAGCCAGACTGACTAAGTTCAAATTCTTGTGCACCACGTGGCAACTCTGGCTTTGGGCAAGTTCCCAAATCTCTCCATACCTCAATTTCTTCTCAAGATGGGGATAAAAACGGTATGCCCCTCTTAGGTTTCTATGAGAATTGAATGAATTCACACTTTTTAAATGCTTTAAAAGTGATTCAGTAATCATTAGTTGTAATTGTTATTCATTCATTCACTTACTGTTTTCTTTTAATAAATATTTGAGTATCTTTCTCATGCCAAGCGTAAGTGCAAGAATATAGCAATGCATAAAACTGATTAAAGATTTAACTTTATTATTATCATTTCAAGTCATCATGAGATGTCTTCATAAACCATGATGGGTATTTATCAGCCTTCTTACCCTCAGTGGTTTAGTATATATAGAACCTTGCACAAAATAGCTGCTTAATAAATGTTGATGGAATCAAGTTTGAATACATGAGTCATTGCAACACAGGATAATAAGCACTTAATTTAGAATTAGAAGATGCACTTTCAAGTCCCAGTTTCTACCCTAGAGCACTATGTGACCTTGAGAAATTTACTGAAAATTTTTAATCTGAAAACTAAGAGAGCTATACCATGAAACCACCAAGATCTCTTTTGATCATGATTCTACCAGGGAACTGTCGTGATGCACTATTTGTTGACTGGTTATAGTTCTGTTTTTCTTGAATTTAATGAACTTTTTATTTTAGAATAGTTTTAGATTTACAGAAAAGGTGCAAGAATATTACGGAGGGTACCTGTATACCCTGCATCCAGTTTGCCCTTACTGTTAACATCTTACAGGGTCATAGTGCATTTGTCAAAACTAATGAACCAATGGTGATACATCATTATTAACTAAAGTCCGTGTTTTATTCCGATTTCCTAAGTTTTTACCTAATGGCCCTTTTTTTTTTGCTCCAGAATCCCAACCTGGCTACCACATTATATATAGTCATCACATCATGTCCCCTTAGACTCATCTAGATTTGAGTTTCTCAGACGTTCCTAGTTTTGTTGACCTTAACAGTTTTGGGGACTATTAGTCAGGAATTTCATAAAATGTCTTTAAATTTAGGTTTGTTGAATGCTTTTCCCATGGTCAGACAGGGGTTGTGAGTTTGGGGAGGAAATACAGAGGTAATTCATCTCACATCTTATCAAAGATATATGCTATTAATGTGAACACCCATTGAAGATTCTATTTTTATGGTTGGATAAGAATTATGTATAATTGGTAACTTAATGTACCATATTAAGGAAAATCTCTTGGCTAGATGTAATTTTCTAGGCAATGTATAACATAGTTGATTCTCTTTAAATACGGCATAATCTTAAAGCATACTTACCTTACTTTTTCCATGAAAAAGTTTCCATGAAAAAGTTCCCTCACCACTGATAAATGAAGAGTAACTGAAAAATCCATTGTTATAAATTAATAGTAATCCTACCTATGGATACAAGATTTATATATTAAATTTAAAGTGAAAAATATAACTGTTTGTATTTCTCTCAAATTAACTGCGAAATTGTGAAAAAAACAGATTTGTGCTCAGCTATGAGGTCTAAAGCACCAAAGCAGAAGGGCCAGAAGTTAAGCGTTTTGATACTAATTCCCCTAAACCCGTCTCATGCAAAGAACTTGCCTTAAGAAATGTTAGTACTTCACTAAGCCCTCGGCATAGAGAATCTGGCTTTTCTAATCTTGTGGCATCCTTGGTCTAAATGTACATTATCCTCTGAGGTTAGAAAAAATACTAATGTAGCTGTCACAGGGATTAGAAGATCCATGGTTTTGTTTATTCTATATTTTTCTTATGAATTTCTCTGTAAACAGGGAAGTTGGTTTAGGATTACTATGATCTATGCTATGCACAGTTATCAGATCAAGACATAAGATAAACATAGTCAATCCAGAGGAAAAGTTGTTAGAAGTAGGGTTTTACTAGGGATATCCTTACTTGGATTTAAATGAAATAAATAGCCAGAGTATCACACTGGCTCCAGCATGTAGCCACACAAAGTTTAAATATACCTATATTTATGGTTGTCACTCCCCATGGAGCTGATTGTAAGACCAATTCAGTAGTTTTTGCCTACTGCTGTTTGTCACCTTACTTTGTGACCTTACCATGTGTCACAGTCATGGCCAAGAGTATCATCCACAACATTTTTTTTTTTTAATCCCTGATTTTTTTCAATCTATAAAACACTTTGCCCTGACTCACCATATTCTATTTCTGTGACTTTGGGAAATGTCCTTAATTTCTGGAATTTCCTCATTTGTACAAGTTTGTGTGAAGGTTAAATGAAATTATGTATATAAAACACTTAGCAAATTAACTGGGCATTTGTTATTTATTCATCGACACATATGCATATGCTTTCAATCATTTCTGGTTTGTTGGGAGCAATGAATAGCTACTAGACTATCTTACAGTAGTCATTGCTTTTGATGCCATATCTAGGTTCTCAGAAATATTTTCTTGCTATTACCTGATATTTTAACATTGGCACTTCAAGAAATAAGTAAAAATTAAACAGGAAATGGACCTGTCAATGTTTGAAGGAATAAATGTATTCTGGTGGCAAAACTTGGCATTAGAGTAATTTTATTTATTTTTCTCTAGTCATGAAAAACTGATGAGCAGTATGACTCTTTACATGGTTGAAGGATATTCTTCAAAACACTAAAGTAGGCTTACTCGAGAATCTTAGCAGTTAAATAAGTGATTAAACATGTATGAAGTGTCAGGCAAAGGAGATAAGATACAGATGAATTGTTTTATACAACAGCCCTCAACAAGAGCCCATTTCTCTTCTTATTGACTAGTGTTTCTGATGCCGTATTTGGGAACGAAGCCATACCAATCTCATCTAAACTCCCACCTCTATATCTGGATCAAAGGAGATATCCAAGTTAAAGGGCATCCTGTAACTGCAATCAACTCTTAATAATATAATCTAATAAGAAGTGAGCATTTATGAGGACAACACTTCATTGCAGGCAGACCACTGTCCCTTATAACCACTGCCTAATTCATTTATTATGAACTTTTCAGTGTGGCTTTAATGACCATGGCAGCATCTGGAATGAAAAACAGTTCCAAGAGCAGGTGTGGCTAGAGAGACAGCCTGGGAATATTTTGAATAGGAGGTTAAGAACCAGCCAGCTGGGAGGCAGAGTAAGGAGTAGAAAAGTAGAAAGGATAGGAGCGTTAGAGCTCCCTTGCAGTTTGTTATTGGATATGGCAAGCATTGCTAACAGTAATTGGTAATTGTCATCTTCGGAATGGGAGCTGTGTGTACCCAAGTGAAGTCAGGATAAAGGGCTTTTGCTTTAGAGATTGACCCCTCCAGATCTAGAATCAGACTTCGGAGCCAGAAGGGTTGTAGGGTTCCAGTACATCAACACTTTCATGGTCATCAGACTCTTAAAACGATGATGTGACATTAACATGGTGTGACCAGACTGTGAGTTTCTTGTAGAGTGACCACTGATGTTGGAATACTGTGTAACAAACTCTCTGAACACAGCCTGGTACAGAGCATGCATTTAATAAATATGCCAGACTAGAGTTTTTGTACCTGGCATTGAATATACGACTCTTTGTAAATAGGACAATGATTTTCTAAATTGTTGATCCTGAACAAACCAGTATGTCATCAGGGTTCCATTTTTTTTTTTCTTTTCTTTTTCTTTTTTTTGCACAAGGCTATAGAAAAGGATCAGTACTTATATTTTAATTAAAGAAATAAATGTAGAAGGAAAATAGAAAGACAAGTAATAAATAAAAATAAAAATATCTTAAAAGTGTTTATCCTCTATTTTTTAAAGCCATCTGTGTAGAAATGGATGCATACAATGTACAATGCATTGTAAAGACTATTTTACTAAGGCCATATGTTAACAAGAGAAATCTGTTGGTATGTTTATTTGCCCCGCAGAAAAAAATGTGAGTGTATTTGGGTGTATTTTTCAGAATCGTCTGCATGGTTTATATCAATATAGGCAACTACGTGTGGCCATCTATGCGAATTTCTTCATGAGATGATTGACTCATGGTCGACAAGGAGCAATCGCTGGCTGCTCTTACCATTATCAGCAGAATGTAATATTAGTGATACATTTCCAAGTAGGGAAAGATAATACCACTGTTTTTCCCTTCTTCCCTATTGAATGCAGACAGTCCCGCAGGGACACCAGCAATATCAACGACAACTGTGGAAATTCGCAAAAGCAGTGTTATGACAACTGAGATCACCTCCAAAGTGGAAAAAAGCCCCACGACAGCCACTGGCAATAGCTCATGTCCTTCCACGGAGACTGAGGAAGAAAAGGCAAAACGGCTTCTTTACTGTTCGCTATGCAAGGTTGCTGTCAACTCCGCCTCGCAGCTGGAGGCGCACAACAGTGGTGAGATGCAGTGATTTCTTTTCTGTCTCAACAGCTCTGCAATTATCTTCCTCTGAATGGATTGTATCTTTTGCAGCAGGGGACAAAGGGGTGGCGGAAAACTGGCAATTATTACATGGAAGTCATTAACCATTAAAAAATAAAAATGACATGCAAAGTGTCATTTACATGAGGACTTGCAGGGCTCCTGCGCCTTGATGTGCTTGTGTTTGTGTTTATGGATGTGTGTCTGTGTGTGTGCGTGCACAGGTGTTATTAAACATTAGGAGATAAAGTAAAATATAATTCTGAAGTATAAGCTTTGCATTTATTTGATTTCGAAACTGCTATGTATTCCCACGCACTGGCTTCTAAATGAAGTTTTCTGAAGTTTTTTCAATGATATAGTTGCAAAATTTGGTTCCATAATTCCATGAGCTTTTAGCTAAAACCTCTCCATTATGGTTTTTATGGCAAAATTATGCCAATTGGGCTAAATCTATATCACCGGGACAGTTAAACGGAAAGTGCTTATTATGGGCAACCACTGAGGTATGTTCTCTGCATGTAATATTTCATTTACTCTTTGTGACAACCTAAAGATACTATTCTTGCTATTCAATTGAGGCTCAGGCAAGGCACATGACCAACTAAGTGGCTGAGCCATGATTTAAACTTAGGTCTTTCTAACTTAAACACTAAACTTGACATATC
Organism: Phoca vitulina; assembly: GCF_004348235.1. Classification (NCBI taxonomy): domain Eukaryota; kingdom Metazoa; phylum Chordata; class Mammalia; order Carnivora; family Phocidae; genus Phoca; species Phoca vitulina. The sequence goes on along the minus strand of NW_022589713.1, from coordinate 31,606,518 downwards.
TTAACAGGACATACCGATAAGCCAGGATGAAATGCTTCCCTGATATATTTCAATTCTATCCATCTACTGTATATTTGTATGTATAGAAAGATATTACATAGATATTATATATCTATACCTACACCTATCTATCTAGATAAGTAGATACAAAAAGAGAGTCTAAATCTATATATCTATATCTATATTATCTATCAATAAAATCTAGATTATATCGATATATAGATATAAATAATTGTATATATATCCTGCCTGAGATTTTAGCCAGCCCTTTGGCCCTAGATTAGATTTCCTTTAAAAGGCCAAGTTCATCGCCAGGACCCTGTCAGCAATTACAATAGGAACAGAATCATTTGTAAATCATACCCTGGGTTAATACTGCAGCTTTATGTCAGCTGTCACTGGCCAATCACTGTGCTGCACGGTAATGTTCAAGTATTGACTTCAGTATTCTAAGGGAGTAGTTGCAGATGGAGAGCAATGCCTTCAGCACATATCTTCCCCCCCCCCCCCCCCGCATACAACATTAGTTGTCACCGTCTGGGAGTTCATGAGTTCAGAGGCTGAGAAATACAGAAAAAGATCTGGCCCCAAGTCAGAATCTATACTGTGCAGACATGCCTCATGTTTTACTCATGCAATTACATTATTCAGGAATGTCAGATAATTGGAGAGCAAAAACATCATTGAAAGTCCATTTATTTCTCAAGAATTCTTGATCATTCTGCAGAGTGAGAGAGAAACACATTCATTTTGAGGAGGGATCAGCTTTGACAGATAAAGCATACCTTTGAGGCTGGAGTTAATTTATCAAGAATTTAGATGTCCTTCCTGAATTCTTGTCAGAAACATCTGATTAAGAAGCAAAGAATAATTAGTTATTTCATTATGTTGTATCAGGTCAACATTTTTCATATTCCAATTCTACAATCCTCATCTCTGCTTTGTGTGTCGGAAATGCCCACAAAGC